>NW_007378776.1:48376-71271 GCF_000475195.1 Diaphorina citri
TTTTTTCTACTAATATCTCCTCCATAACATTTTGCAAGTACATTTTTTCGTAAAGATTTTACATTTTCACGTGCAATAATATTTGATCCAATAGTGGCTTGAATAGTTACATCAAACATTTGTCTTGGTATTAATTCTTTCATTTTATCTACTATAGCTTTTCCTTTGTGTCTACTATTAATTCGATGTGAAATACTCGAAAGAGCATCAATTTTTTCATTATTTATTAATATATCAAGCTTAACAACATCAGAAGATCGATATTCTTTAAATTCATACTCCATAGAAGCAAAACCATGAGAAATAGATTTTAAAGTATCAAAAAAATCAAATATTATTTCGGACATAGGAATTTCATATGTTAATTTTACATGCATACCATGATAATCTATATTAATTTGTATACCTCTTCTATGGATACATAATTTCATAATAACCCCAACATATTCTTTTGGTGTATATAAATTAATTATAACAATTGGTTCCTGAATTTCTAAAATTTTAACTGTTTCTGGTATTTGAGAAGGATTATCTATCATTAATATAGTATTATTTTTCATTAAAACCTTGTAAATTACAGTTGGGGCAGTAGTAATTAAATCAATATTAAATTCTCTTTTTAATCTTTCTTGAACTATTTCCATATGTAATAAACCAAGAAATCCACAACGAAATCCAAAACCTAATGCTTGAGATTTTTCTATATTATATTTTAATGCTGAATCATTTAATTTAAGTTTTTCTAATGATTTTTTTAAGATATTAAATTCATTATTTTTTAATGGAAATAATCCAGAAAATACTTGTGGTT
The DNA here is from genome assembly GCF_000475195.1 of Diaphorina citri. Classification (NCBI taxonomy): domain Eukaryota; kingdom Metazoa; phylum Arthropoda; class Insecta; order Hemiptera; family Psyllidae; genus Diaphorina; species Diaphorina citri. Next base: position 49,188 of record NW_007378776.1, read on the forward strand.
GAACTTTTTTAAATCCTGGTAATACATTTAAAGATGGAAAGTTTGCTGATGTTATAGTATCTCCAACTTTTGCTATTTTTACTTCTTTAATTCCAGCCACAATAAAACCAACTTGTCCCGCTGATAATGATAAACATTGATATGATTTTGGAGTAAAAATTCCGATATTCTCTACTAAATGCTTTGTACCATTGGACATTAATAAAATTTTTTCTTTAATATGCAATTTACCATTAATCACACGAACCAACATTACTACACCAACATAATTATCAAACCATGAATCAATAATTAAAGCTTGTAAAGGAGCATTAATATTACCTTTAGGATACGGAATTCTATAAATTAAATTTTCTAATATTTCTAAAACACCAAAACCAGTTTTACCGGAACAAAATATTGCGTTTTTAGAATTAATTCCAATTATATTTTCTATTTCTAAAAGAGTATTATTTATATTTGCATTAGGTAAATCAATTTTATTTAATACCGGTATTACTTTAACATTCATGTCAATTGCCATATAACAATTCGCAACAGTTTGAGCTTCAACTCCTTGAGTTGCATCAATTAATAATAGAGCTCCTTCACATGCAGATAATGAACGATTAACTTCATAACTAAAGTCAACATGACCAGGTGTATCTATTAAATTTAAATTATAAATTAAACCATTTTTTGCTTTATATGATAAAGCGGCGGTTTGGGCTTTTATAGTAATTCCTCTTTCTCGTTCAATATCCATAGAATCTAAAACCTGAGATTCCATTTCTCGAGTAGATAATCCTCCACAAATTTGAATAATACGATCTGCTAATGTTGATTTTCCGTGATCAATATGAGCGATAATAGAAAAATTTCGTATATTTTTCATTTTTTTTATTTTTTAGAAAATTATAAATATTAATTATAGTAATTTTACTCGGATAAACTTACGTTTTCCAACTTGTAATACAAAAGTACCACTATTTAATTGTAAATTTTTATCACTAATTATAACTCCATTAACGCGAATTCCCCTTTGCTCAATCATTCTTAGTGCGCTAGAAATAGAGGGACATAAGTTAATTTTTTTAAGTAAATTTCCAATATAAAATGGTGCACCATGTATTTCTAATTCCGGAATATTATCTGGAATCTCACCTTTAGAACGTTTTATAAAATCATATAAAGCATTTTTAGCCGCAGATTTTGAATGAAAACGAGTTACAATTTTTTTAGCTAAAATAATCTTAAAATCACGAGGATTTTTTCCGGCAATAATTTCTGTTTTAAAATTAGAAATAGTATTTAAGGAATATTTAAGTATTAATTCATAATAACGCCACATCATTGAGTCAGATATGCTCATTATTTTAGCAAACATAATATTACTCGGCTCAGTAATACCAATATAATTATCTTTGGATTTTGACATTTTCTGAATTCCATCTAAACCCTCTAATAATGGCATTGTTAAAGTACATTGGGGTTCTTGAAAATAATTTCTTTGTATTTCTCTAGCAACTAATAAATTAAATTTTTGATCTACTCCTCCTAATTCAAGATCAGATTTTAATGCCACTGAATCATAACCTTGAATTAGAGGATATAAAAATTCATGTATTGAGATTGATATTCCATTTTTATATCTTTTTGTAAAATCATCTCTTTCCATCATACGAGCTACATTATAATAAGATGTTAATTTAATAATATCTTTTGCACTTAATTTATTACACCATTTAGAATTATAACAAATCTTAGTTTTTTCTATATCTAATATTAAAGAAATTTGTGAAAAATAAGTTTGCGCATTAAAATTAATTTGTTCATCTGTTAATAATGGACGAGTAATATTTTTTCCAGTTGGGTCACCAATTATTGCAGTAAAATCTCCAACTAAAAAAATTACCTGATGACCTAGATTTTGTAATTGATGCAATTTATCTAAAACTATAATATGTCCCAAATGTATATCAGGACTAGTTGGATCAAATCCAAGTTTAATACGTAAAGGTTTATTTGTATTTTCAGAACGTATTAATTTTTTTATAAGCTCTTCTTCCAATAATAATTCTTTAGTGCCATTTTTAATTATTTCTAATGAATTAAATATTTTATCAGATATAAGAAAAGGTTTTATTGAAGAGTTATTTTTAATTTTATATTTTAATTTAGAATTCATTCATAATAATTTAGTTATTTTAAAAAAATTTTTTATTAATAATTTTTATCACATTTTTATATAAAATTTTAAAAAATTTTTGTGTATTAATAAGTTTAAAATTATTTAATTATTCATTTGAAAATTAAATTGATATAAATTTAAATTTATTATACCCTAAGAATTAATTAATAAATTTTTTTAAATATATAAAAGAGAAAAATTTTAAATTTATTACATAAATATGACTTTATTACCTATTATTTATTATCCAGATATACGTTTAAAAAAAATAGCAGAACCGATTACAGAGTTTGATATAAATTTAAAAAAAATAATTTTTAATATGACAGAAACTATGTATCATGCTATGGGAATTGGTTTAGCTGCTTCACAGGTTGATATACATAAACAATTATTAATATTAGATATTTCAAAAAATAATAATCAATTACAGGTTTTTATAAATCCAAAAATTATATGGTATAGCAAGGAAAAACAAATTTATAATGAAGGTTGTTTATCATTACCTGGGATATTTAATAAAATAAAACGATCTAAACGTATTCGAGTGCATGCATTAAATATTGAAGGAAAAATGTTTGAAATAATAGCTGAAGGATTGTTAGCAATTTGTTTGCAACATGAAATAGATCATTTAAATGGAAAAATATTTATTGAATATTTATCTAATTTTAAAAAAGAAAGAATTATAAAAAAATTTTTGAAAAATATTAAAAAATAAAATTTAAATTTTATAAAATTATAAACGATGACTTCGATCGTATCGTAAAAATTTATTAGGAAATTTTATATATTTACCTAATACTAGTATTTTAAATAATTCTCCCATCTCTCCTAAAGAAATTAATTTTTTTACACTATTGGTTTTTTTTAAATATTGTAAAATATTATTTTTAAGCATAAATTGAGATAAAATACTACAAATACCAGAATTTATTAAAAATCCAGATTGACTTGTGTAATTTAATAAATCTAATCCGTTATCAGTTGCTATTTTTGCAATTGCTGTAAAATCAATATGAGAAGTTATATCTTGTAAACCAGGTAAATAAAATGGATCAAAATGCATATTATGTTTATAATGACACATCAAAGTCCCTTGAGATCTTTGATCTAAATAATATTCATGAGATGGAAATCCATAATCTATCAACAAAATTAATACACTATTATTTTTTGATTGATTTTTTTTGTTATTTATTAATGTTTTTGCTAATGATTTTATAAATTTTATAGCAACTGAATGTATTTCTGTTAAATATCCAATTGGAAGAAATTTTGCATTAGTTATTTGTTTAATAAAATTTAAATCACAAGGACGATCTTTAAATACAAATTTTCCTTTTTTTTTATTATTAATCCATGTAACGCCTCTTTCATACCAATAATTTATACCTTTTCTTACTAAAGATACTGGCATAGCATCTAATACTTCATTTAATATAATTAAACCAGAAAAATTCTTTGGACAACTATTCAGCCATTCTACATTTGTAAAATTAATTAACATTTTTTTTTGTCTATTACGCAATTTAGGAGATATTTCAATAATAATATATTTTTTAAGTTTAATATTAAATAAACTAAATGCAGTAAGAATATCTTTAGCTAATTTTCCACTACCAGATCCAAATTCTATTATTATAGGTTCAGTTTGTTCAAAAATTTCTATTGCTAATTTAGTTAATGTTATACCAAAAAATGATGAAATTTCAGGTGCTGTTGTAAAATCACCATGTTCACCGAATTTAATAGAATTATTATTATAATAACCTAGATTTTTTTCATATAAAGCTAGTTCCATATATCGTTTAAATGAAATCCAACCATTTTTTTCGTATATATCTTTTATAATTAAATTTTTTAATAAATTAGAATGAAATATATCCTTATTAGAGATGATAGTATTATGCATTTTAAAAATTTAAAATTTTAGATAATTTTTATTAATATATTAGATATTAGAAATTTTAACATTAAAAATAATATTTTAAATATATTAGAAATTTTATAAAAATAGTAAAATAAACAACAAATTAATACATAATTTATAAATGGAATTTATAATTAACACCCTCTATAAACGCTCTGTAATTCATAAATTTACGTGTAAATTTAATTATACTAATAATATTAAAATTATACAATCTTTTCTAAAGAACATGAAACCTATCTAAAATTAATTACTTTTATGTTATATTTTGTTTGTATAAAACTATTAAAATTTAAATTATAATTAAATCAATATAAAAAAAATGGAATTAAAAAAAATTATAAATACAAAACATCAAACTATTGTTGCTTATACTAATTATGGTGTTAAATTTAGAAACGGAATTTTTTATACAAAAAGTTTTTTAGTATCACCAGAAATAGATCCTATTTTTTGGTCTATAAATAAATATAATTTTCTTACTAAAAAAGATTTTATTCATATTTCTAAATTTAATCCAAGTGTAGTAATTTTAGGAACTGGTAATATTCAACATTTTATTCATCCAAAATTAACTTATATTTTAACTCAAAAAAATATTGGAATTGAATGTATGAATAATCAAGCGGCATGTCGTACTTATAATATTTTAGTATCTGATGATATTAAAGCAATGTTAGCTCTTATTTTAGATTGAAAAATAATCATTAAAAATTATTAAATTTAGTATATTGACCAGAAAAAGTTAGTCTAATATTACCAATTGGACCATTACGCTGTTTACTAACAATAATTTCGGCAATACCTTTGTCAGCTGAATTTTGATTATAAACTTCATCACGATATATAAATAAAATAACATCAGCATCTTGTTCAATGGCACCAGATTCACGTAAATCTGACATTATAGGACGTTTATTTTGACGTTGCTCTAAAGAACGATTTAATTGTGATAAAGCAAGTATTGGGCAATTAATTTCTTTAGCTAATCCCTTTAAATTTCTGGAAATTTCAGAAATTTCAGTTGCTCTATTTTCTCCTCTAGAATTTGCGGACATTAATTGTAAATAATCGATTATAATTACACCAATTTTTCCACATTGTCTAGATAAACGTCTTGAATTTGCTCGTAATTCTATTACATTTAAAGATGGGGTTTCATCAATATATAATTGAGATTTATTAATTTTTTTAATTGAATCATTTATTCTCGGCCAATCATCACTAGAAAGACGACCAGTTCTTAATTTATGTTGATCTAATTTTCCAACTGAACCAAGCATTCTCATAGCTAATTGAATTCCACTCATTTCCATTGAAAATATAGCAACAGGTAATTTATTTTCAATTGCAATATGCTCTCCTATATTGAGAGAAAAAGCAGTTTTCCCCATAGAAGGTCTTCCTGCAACAATTATTAAGTCTCCAGGTTGTAATCCAGATGTTATTTTATCAAGTTCAAAAAAACCAGTTGAAATACCAGTAACATCATTATCATTAGTACCCCTATTATGTAATTTATTAATACGTTTTATAACCCGATTTAATAATGGTTGAATTTGTTGAAAACCTTTATTTATACATATTTCTTTTTCTGCAATTGAAAAAATTTTTGATTCTGCTTCATCTAATATTTGTTTTACTTCTTTCCCTCTAGAAATAAAAGCTTGACTAGATATTTCATCAGTAACTGTGATTAATTTTCTTAATATTCCTCTATCTCTAACTATTTCAGCATAACGTCGAATATTAGCGGCTGATGGTATATTTTGCGCTAAAGAATTTAAATAAGATAAACCTCCTATTTCTTCAGCATTACCAGTATTGGATAATGAATCAAATACAGTAATAACATCCGCTGGATGTGATGAATTAATTAATTTTATAATATGTTTAAAAATTAATCTGTGATCATAACGATAAAAATAATCTGAATTTAAACAATCTGCAATTTTATCCCAAGCAGTATTATCAAGTAATAATCCTCCTAAAACAGATTGTTCTGATTCAATAGAATGCGGTGGTACACGAAATTTTTTATTTTCAGTATTAAATGGTACAAGCATATATACTAATATTAATTTAGAAATAATTTTAAAAATTTATTTTTTATTATTTTTTTTAAATTTTAAAATTAAGTTATTATAAATAGTTATTTAATTTAAAAAATAAAATATTTTTTTGAATTATTTTTTTGTTTTATTATAAACGTATGGTTATTTTCAATACTTAAACAATTATAATTGTTATTTATTTAATTTTTCAAGAGAGTATATATATGCGTCATTATGAGATTATATTTATCGTTCATCCAGATCAAAGTGAGCAAGTTCCAGATATGATTGAGCGTTATAAAAAAATTATAATTTCCGGAAAGGGGAAAATACATCGCTTAGAAGATTGGGGGCGTCGATCTTTAGCTTATCAAATAAAAAAAGTAATAAAAGCACATTATATATGTTTTAATATAGAAATTAATAAAAAAACTTTATTGGAAATTGAAACAAGTTTTAGATTTAATGATGCAATTTTAAGATATTTAACAATAAAAACTAAAAAAGTTGAAACTGAAGAATCATCTTTTTTAAGATTTATTCAGAAAAAAGAAAGTGATCAAAAATAATAAATTTTTAATTTTTTTATTTAAGATAATATAATAAAATATTTTTTATAAAATAATAAGAGGTTTTAAAAATGATATTTGGCAAAAAAAATAATAAAAATAGATTTAAACAAAAACGTCAACAACAAAATCCACTTTTTAAAAGAAAAAAATTTTGTAGATTTACCGTAATGAACATTAAACAAATTGATTACAAAGACATTGAAACATTAAAAGATTTTATTCAAGAAAATGGAAAAATTATGGCAGCCAGATTAACAGGAACATGTTCTCATTATCAACGCCAAGTTGATAAAGCAATTAAACGCGCTCGTTTTTTAGCGTTATTGCCGTATACTGATTTACATAATAGATAACTTTTATAAGGAAAAATATGCAAGTTATTTTATTAAAAGATATTCCTAATTTAGGAAAATTGGGTGAAATTATAAAAGTAAAAAATGGTTATGCACGTAATTTTTTAATTCCAAAAAATAAAGCTCGACATGCAACAAAATTTGTTATTAAAGAATTTGAAGAAAAACGTATTAAATTAGAAAAAACTGCTTTTACAATTTTTTTGAATGCTAAAAAAATAGGAGAAGAAATTAAAAAGTTAAATATAAATATTATTAAAAAATCTGGGGTTGATGGAAAATTATTTGGTTCTGTAACTAATTCTGATATTGTCAAAGAACTTGAAAAAAAAGGATTAAAAATAGAAAAAAATAAAATTAAATTACCAAATAATTCAATTAAAAAAATTGGAAATTATTATATAGATATACTATTACATAGTAAATTAAAAATTAATAAAATGATTTCTGTTTCTAGTGAAATAAAAACTTAAAAATTATAAAAATTAAAATAACTATATTATAAAAACATTTAAAAATTATTTAATTTTTGGCACAAAAAATTATGATAGATGGAAATTCTACTTTTCTTTGGTATGATTATGAAACATTTGGTTTAAATGTTAGAAGAGATAGGCCATTTCAGTTTGCCGCAATTCGAACTGATATTATGCTTAATACAATTGATAATCCAATTATGTTATATTGCAAACCAGCTCCTGATTTTTTACCTGATCCAAGGGCTTGTTTAATTACAAAAATCACCCCTCAATTTTGCTTAAATAATGGTATACCAGAGTATAAATTTGCATCTATTATTGAAAAAATTTTTTTAAAACCAGGTACGATTAGTGTTGGTTATAATACAATTTTGTTTGATGATGAAATTACTCGATTTATGTTTTGGAGAAATTTAATTAATCCCTATGAAAGAGAATGGAAAAATAATTGCAGTCGCTGGGATTTAATTAATGTAATAAAAGCTTTTTATGTATTAAGTCCATATGGAATAACATGGCCATATAAGAATAATGGTAAACCAAGTTTTAAATTAGAGCATTTAAGTTTTGTTAATAATTTATCACACAAAAAAGCCCATGATGCTTTATCGGATGTTCGTGCTACATTAGGTTTAGCTAGATTAATACGTAATAATAATCCTAGATTGTTTAATTTTATTTTATCATTACGAAAAAAAAAATATGTTTTAGCGGAAATAGGATGGCCAATTGCTCGTCCATTTTTTTATATTACTCATATGTTTTCTTCTAAACATAGTTATATTTCTCTTATGTGGCCTATTTGCATACATCCAATGAATAAAAATATATTAATTACTTGGAATTTATTACATGATCCTAAAAAATTTTTATTAAATGATATTAATAAAATTCGAGATTATTTATGTTTTAAAAAGAATTCTTTCAAAGAAGATATACCAATAAGCATGATTCATCTAAATAGATCACCAATAGTAATTAGTAATTTAAAAGTATTATCATCAAATTTAATGTTTCGTTATAAATTCGATTTAAATTGTGCTTTTAAGAACATAAAATGTGCCTCATCTATATTAAATAATACTTATATTTGGAAGAAAATTTTTTTAGATTATAAAATAAATAATTCTGATTTAGAATTAAATATTGATGAGGAATTATATAATAATTTTATTAGTAAAAAAGATAATTTAAAATTAGCTATTTTAAGATCCATGTCTCCTAAAAAATTATCTAATGTTAATTTTTGTTTTGAAAATAAAAAATTAGAAGAGTTAATTTTTCTTTATCGAGCAAGAAATTTTATAGAAACATTATCTTATAAAGAATTAAAGCGCTGGAAGAAATATCGTATTTCTCGATTTTATAATAAAAAAAATAATCTTTATAACATAAATATGTTTTATTTAGAAATAGAATCTTTATTAAAAAAAGCAAATGAACATGATACAAAAATATTAAATGCATTATTGATGTATGGAAAAAGTATTACTCAAAAAATATGATGATTAATAATTTAATTAATTTTTATATTATTTTTTCTTAAATTATTGATAATTTTATTATGCAAAATACCTTGTTATTAGTAGATGGTTCTAGTTGTATATATAGAGCGTTTTATGCGTTACCTGATATAAGAAATATAGATAATTTTCCAGTTGGCGCATTATATGGTACAATAAAAATGTTACGTAAATTATATAAAAATTATAGGGCAACTTACATTGCTTGCATATTTGATGCAAAAGGAAAAAATTTTAGAAATATTTTATATCCATCTTATAAAGCTACGCGAAAAAAAATGCCATATAATTTAATTTTACAAATCAATCTAATTCATCAAATGGTAAAAGCAATAGGTTGGCCAATTTTAATAATAAAAGGAGTTGAAGCTGACGATGTAATTGGAACACTTGCTAAACAGGCTGTTACTAAACATAATTTAAAAGTTATTATTTCGACTAATGATAAAGATATGGCGCAATTAGTAAGCAATAAAATTGCTCTTATTAATAATAATAAAATACATGATCGTACAACTATTATTTCTAGGTTTGGTGTGTCACCAGAAAAAATTGTTGATTATTTTAGTTTAATAGGTGATATGTCAGATAACTTACCTGGTGTTAAAAAAATTGGACCTAAAACAGCTGTTAAATTATTAAATCAATATAATTCTTTAGAAAATATTATAAATAATGCCAATAACATTAAAGGTGTAATTGGAAAAAATTTACGATTTGCATTAAATTGGTTACCAAAATTAAAAAAAATATTAACAATAAAAACTGACTGTGATCTTACTAAAAATATAGTATCAATTCCAGAATCTTTAATTCTTCAACCTAAAGATGAAAAATTATTAATGCAATTATTTAATAAATATAAGTTAAATAAGCTAAATTTCTTGATGCATTAAAAAATTTACTTATTTTATACTAATTAATATTTAAATATTTATTACATTTTTTAAAATGTGCAATAATATCATTAATTTAAACTTAATTTACTATTTTTTTAAAAAAATAGAATTTTAGAATTATTTAATTCACTTTAAATCATATAAAAATATTATGACTAAACAAAAAAAAAAAATATTATCATCTAAAGTTGACGTTCTTAACGCTATTAATAATAATACATTAAGTATACCATTAAAAAATCATGATGATAATATCTCTGATGAAAATTATGATATTGATTGTAGTGATGCTAAGTCGTTATTTAATTTAACTAATCATTTTTTAATTGCTATGCCTGGTTTTTCTACCCCATTTTTTGATGGAGCAGTAGTATATTTATGTGAACATAATTCAAATGGTGCATTTGGTATCATAATTAATAAACCAACTGATATGACTATAAATATTTTATTAGATAACGATAGTAATTTAAAACTAAAATTAGTTCCAAATACAAAAGAATTTATTTTAGAAAAAACAACAAAAACTATTATGTTTGGTGGTCCTATTCAAATTGATAGAGGTTTTGTGTTACATAATATTACTAATGAAAAATCACCAATTTTTAATTCAACTTTAAATATAGCTTCTGACATTTCATTAACTACTTCTAGAGATATATTAGAATCCTTTTCTAGAGGAGACGGACCATCCCAGTTATTAATAAGCTTAGGTTGCTCAGGATGGGGGGCTGGTCAATTAGAGGAAGAAATTATGAATAATCATTGGTTAATAGTTGACGCTAATTCTGAAGTTATTTTTAATGTTCCATGTGAACAACGATTTTTTGCTGCAGTAAAATTATTAGGAGTTAACCCATTAATGTTAAGCAATCAATATGGATATGTCTAATAATTTAATTAAATCTTTTCCTAATATTGAAATTATATTTGGTTTTGATTTTGGATTTAAAAGAATAGGAATTGCATTTGGAAATACCTTAATAAAACATGCAAAACCTTTGAAAATTATTCATTCGATAACTAATAAAGCAAAATTTAATGAAATTTCTAAATTAGTAGAAAAGTGGAAACCAAAGTATTTTGTGGTTGGTTTTCCAACATATATTGATATGACTTCTGAAAAACATAAAGTAGCAATCAGATGTAAGCGATTTGCTAATCAACTATATGGACGTTATTCAATTAAAACATTTATGATTAACGAAAATTATTCACAGTACTGTAAAAAAAATGGAATTAAAAAAAATTATAAATACAAAACATCAAACTATTGTTGCTTATACTAATTATGGTGTTAAATTTAGAAACGGAATTTTTTATACAAAAAGTTTTTTAGTATCACCAGAAATAGATCCTATTTTTTGGTCTATAAATAAATATAATTTTCTTACTAAAAAAGATTTTATTCATATTTCTAAATTTAATCCAAGTGTAGTAATTTTAGGAACTGGTAATATTCAACATTTTATTCATCCAAAATTAACTTATATTTTAACTCAAAAAAATATTGGAATTGAATGTATGAATAATCAAGCGGCATGTCGTACTTATAATATTTTAGTATCTGATGATATTAAAGCAATGTTAGCTCTTATTTTAGATTGAAAAATAATCATTAAAAATTATTAAATTTAGTATATTGACCAGAAAAAGTTAGTCTAATATTACCAATTGGACCATTACGCTGTTTACTAACAATAATTTCGGCAATACCTTTGTCAGCTGAATTTTGATTATAAACTTCATCACGATATATAAATAAAATAACATCAGCATCTTGTTCAATGGCACCAGATTCACGTAAATCTGACATTATAGGACGTTTATTTTGACGTTGCTCTAAAGAACGATTTAATTGTGATAAAGCAAGTATTGGGCAATTAATTTCTTTAGCTAATCCCTTTAAATTTCTGGAAATTTCAGAAATTTCAGTTGCTCTATTTTCTCCTCTAGAATTTGCGGACATTAATTGTAAATAATCGATTATAATTACACCAATTTTTCCACATTGTCTAGATAAACGTCTTGAATTTGCTCGTAATTCTATTACATTTAAAGATGGGGTTTCATCAATATATAATTGAGATTTATTAATTTTTTTAATTGAATCATTTATTCTCGGCCAATCATCACTAGAAAGACGACCAGTTCTTAATTTATGTTGATCTAATTTTCCAACTGAACCAAGCATTCTCATAGCTAATTGAATTCCACTCATTTCCATTGAAAATATAGCAACAGGTAATTTATTTTCAATTGCAATATGCTCTCCTATATTGAGAGAAAAAGCAGTTTTCCCCATAGAAGGTCTTCCTGCAACAATTATTAAGTCTCCAGGTTGTAATCCAGATGTTATTTTATCAAGTTCAAAAAAACCAGTTGAAATACCAGTAACATCATTATCATTAGTACCCCTATTATGTAATTTATTAATACGTTTTATAACCCGATTTAATAATGGTTGAATTTGTTGAAAACCTTTATTTATACATATTTCTTTTTCTGCAATTGAAAAAATTTTTGATTCTGCTTCATCTAATATTTGTTTTACTTCTTTCCCTCTAGAAATAAAAGCTTGACTAGATATTTCATCAGTAACTGTGATTAATTTTCTTAATATTCCTCTATCTCTAACTATTTCAGCATAACGTCGAATATTAGCGGCTGATGGTATATTTTGCGCTAAAGAATTTAAATAAGATAAACCTCCTATTTCTTCAGCATTACCAGTATTGGATAATGAATCAAATACAGTAATAACATCCGCTGGATGTGATGAATTAATTAATTTTATAATATGTTTAAAAATTAATCTGTGATCATAACGATAAAAATAATCTGAATTTAAACAATCTGCAATTTTATCCCAAGCAGTATTATCAAGTAATAATCCTCCTAAAACAGATTGTTCTGATTCAATAGAATGCGGTGGTACACGAAATTTTTTATTTTCAGTATTAAATGGTACAAGCATATATACTAATATTAATTTAGAAATAATTTTAAAAATTTATTTTTTATTATTTTTTTTAAATTTTAAAATTAAGTTATTATAAATAGTTATTTAATTTAAAAAATAAAATATTTTTTTGAATTATTTTTTTGTTTTATTATAAACGTATGGTTATTTTCAATACTTAAACAATTATAATTGTTATTTATTTAATTTTTCAAGAGAGTATATATATGCGTCATTATGAGATTATATTTATCGTTCATCCAGATCAAAGTGAGCAAGTTCCAGATATGATTGAGCGTTATAAAAAAATTATAATTTCCGGAAAGGGGAAAATACATCGCTTAGAAGATTGGGGGCGTCGATCTTTAGCTTATCAAATAAAAAAAGTAATAAAAGCACATTATATATGTTTTAATATAGAAATTAATAAAAAAACTTTATTGGAAATTGAAACAAGTTTTAGATTTAATGATGCAATTTTAAGATATTTAACAATAAAAACTAAAAAAGTTGAAACTGAAGAATCATCTTTTTTAAGATTTATTCAGAAAAAAGAAAGTGATCAAAAATAATAAATTTTTAATTTTTTTATTTAAGATAATATAATAAAATATTTTTTATAAAATAATAAGAGGTTTTAAAAATGATATTTGGCAAAAAAAATAATAAAAATAGATTTAAACAAAAACGTCAACAACAAAATCCACTTTTTAAAAGAAAAAAATTTTGTAGATTTACCGTAATGAACATTAAACAAATTGATTACAAAGACATTGAAACATTAAAAGATTTTATTCAAGAAAATGGAAAAATTATGGCAGCCAGATTAACAGGAACATGTTCTCATTATCAACGCCAAGTTGATAAAGCAATTAAACGCGCTCGTTTTTTAGCGTTATTGCCGTATACTGATTTACATAATAGATAACTTTTATAAGGAAAAATATGCAAGTTATTTTATTAAAAGATATTCCTAATTTAGGAAAATTGGGTGAAATTATAAAAGTAAAAAATGGTTATGCACGTAATTTTTTAATTCCAAAAAATAAAGCTCGACATGCAACAAAATTTGTTATTAAAGAATTTGAAGAAAAACGTATTAAATTAGAAAAAACTGCTTTTACAATTTTTTTGAATGCTAAAAAAATAGGAGAAGAAATTAAAAAGTTAAATATAAATATTATTAAAAAATCTGGGGTTGATGGAAAATTATTTGGTTCTGTAACTAATTCTGATATTGTCAAAGAACTTGAAAAAAAAGGATTAAAAATAGAAAAAAATAAAATTAAATTACCAAATAATTCAATTAAAAAAATTGGAAATTATTATATAGATATACTATTACATAGTAAATTAAAAATTAATAAAATGATTTCTGTTTCTAGTGAAATAAAAACTTAAAAATTATAAAAATTAAAATAACTATATTATAAAAACATTTAAAAATTATTTAATTTTTGGCACAAAAAATTATGATAGATGGAAATTCTACTTTTCTTTGGTATGATTATGAAACATTTGGTTTAAATGTTAGAAGAGATAGGCCATTTCAGTTTGCCGCAATTCGAACTGATATTATGCTTAATACAATTGATAATCCAATTATGTTATATTGCAAACCAGCTCCTGATTTTTTACCTGATCCAAGGGCTTGTTTAATTACAAAAATCACCCCTCAATTTTGCTTAAATAATGGTATACCAGAGTATAAATTTGCATCTATTATTGAAAAAATTTTTTTAAAACCAGGTACGATTAGTGTTGGTTATAATACAATTTTGTTTGATGATGAAATTACTCGATTTATGTTTTGGAGAAATTTAATTAATCCCTATGAAAGAGAATGGAAAAATAATTGCAGTCGCTGGGATTTAATTAATGTAATAAAAGCTTTTTATGTATTAAGTCCATATGGAATAACATGGCCATATAAGAATAATGGTAAACCAAGTTTTAAATTAGAGCATTTAAGTTTTGTTAATAATTTATCACACAAAAAAGCCCATGATGCTTTATCGGATGTTCGTGCTACATTAGGTTTAGCTAGATTAATACGTAATAATAATCCTAGATTGTTTAATTTTATTTTATCATTACGAAAAAAAAAATATGTTTTAGCGGAAATAGGATGGCCAATTGCTCGTCCATTTTTTTATATTACTCATATGTTTTCTTCTAAACATAGTTATATTTCTCTTATGTGGCCTATTTGCATACATCCAATGAATAAAAATATATTAATTACTTGGAATTTATTACATGATCCTAAAAAATTTTTATTAAATGATATTAATAAAATTCGAGATTATTTATGTTTTAAAAAGAATTCTTTCAAAGAAGATATACCAATAAGCATGATTCATCTAAATAGATCACCAATAGTAATTAGTAATTTAAAAGTATTATCATCAAATTTAATGTTTCGTTATAAATTCGATTTAAATTGTGCTTTTAAGAACATAAAATGTGCCTCATCTATATTAAATAATACTTATATTTGGAAGAAAATTTTTTTAGATTATAAAATAAATAATTCTGATTTAGAATTAAATATTGATGAGGAATTATATAATAATTTTATTAGTAAAAAAGATAATTTAAAATTAGCTATTTTAAGATCCATGTCTCCTAAAAAATTATCTAATGTTAATTTTTGTTTTGAAAATAAAAAATTAGAAGAGTTAATTTTTCTTTATCGAGCAAGAAATTTTATAGAAACATTATCTTATAAAGAATTAAAGCGCTGGAAGAAATATCGTATTTCTCGATTTTATAATAAAAAAAATAATCTTTATAACATAAATATGTTTTATTTAGAAATAGAATCTTTATTAAAAAAAGCAAATGAACATGATACAAAAATATTAAATGCATTATTGATGTATGGAAAAAGTATTACTCAAAAAATATGATGATTAATAATTTAATTAATTTTTATATTATTTTTTCTTAAATTATTGATAATTTTATTATGCAAAATACCTTGTTATTAGTAGATGGTTCTAGTTGTATATATAGAGCGTTTTATGCGTTACCTGATATAAGAAATATAGATAATTTTCCAGTTGGCGCATTATATGGTACAATAAAAATGTTACGTAAATTATATAAAAATTATAGGGCAACTTACATTGCTTGCATATTTGATGCAAAAGGAAAAAATTTTAGAAATATTTTATATCCATCTTATAAAGCTACGCGAAAAAAAATGCCATATAATTTAATTTTACAAATCAATCTAATTCATCAAATGGTAAAAGCAATAGGTTGGCCAATTTTAATAATAAAAGGAGTTGAAGCTGACGATGTAATTGGAACACTTGCTAAACAGGCTGTTACTAAACATAATTTAAAAGTTATTATTTCGACTAATGATAAAGATATGGCGCAATTAGTAAGCAATAAAATTGCTCTTATTAATAATAATAAAATACATGATCGTACAACTATTATTTCTAGGTTTGGTGTGTCACCAGAAAAAATTGTTGATTATTTTAGTTTAATAGGTGATATGTCAGATAACTTACCTGGTGTTAAAAAAATTGGACCTAAAACAGCTGTTAAATTATTAAATCAATATAATTCTTTAGAAAATATTATAAATAATGCCAATAACATTAAAGGTGTAATTGGAAAAAATTTACGATTTGCATTAAATTGGTTACCAAAATTAAAAAAAATATTAACAATAAAAACTGACTGTGATCTTACTAAAAATATAGTATCAATTCCAGAATCTTTAATTCTTCAACCTAAAGATGAAAAATTATTAATGCAATTATTTAATAAATATAAGTTAAATAAGCTAAATTTCTTGATGCATTAAAAAATTTACTTATTTTATACTAATTAATATTTAAATATTTATTACATTTTTTAAAATGTGCAATAATATCATTAATTTAAACTTAATTTACTATTTTTTTAAAAAAATAGAATTTTAGAATTATTTAATTCACTTTAAATCATATAAAAATATTATGACTAAACAAAAAAAAAAAATATTATCATCTAAAGTTGACGTTCTTAACGCTATTAATAATAATACATTAAGTATACCATTAAAAAATCATGATGATAATATCTCTGATGAAAATTATGATATTGATTGTAGTGATGCTAAGTCGTTATTTAATTTAACTAATCATTTTTTAATTGCTATGCCTGGTTTTTCTACCCCATTTTTTGATGGAGCAGTAGTATATTTATGTGAACATAATTCAAATGGTGCATTTGGTATCATAATTAATAAACCAACTGATATGACTATAAATATTTTATTAGATAACGATAGTAATTTAAAACTAAAATTAGTTCCAAATACAAAAGAATTTATTTTAGAAAAAACAACAAAAACTATTATGTTTGGTGGTCCTATTCAAATTGATAGAGGTTTTGTGTTACATAATATTACTAATGAAAAATCACCAATTTTTAATTCAACTTTAAATATAGCTTCTGACATTTCATTAACTACTTCTAGAGATATATTAGAATCCTTTTCTAGAGGAGACGGACCATCCCAGTTATTAATAAGCTTAGGTTGCTCAGGATGGGGGGCTGGTCAATTAGAGGAAGAAATTATGAATAATCATTGGTTAATAGTTGACGCTAATTCTGAAGTTATTTTTAATGTTCCATGTGAACAACGATTTTTTGCTGCAGTAAAATTATTAGGAGTTAACCCATTAATGTTAAGCAATCAATATGGATATGTCTAATAATTTAATTAAATCTTTTCCTAATATTGAAATTATATTTGGTTTTGATTTTGGATTTAAAAGAATAGGAATTGCATTTGGAAATACCTTAATAAAACATGCAAAACCTTTGAAAATTATTCATTCGATAACTAATAAAGCAAAATTTAATGAAATTTCTAAATTAGTAGAAAAGTGGAAACCAAAGTATTTTGTGGTTGGTTTTCCAACATATATTGATATGACTTCTGAAAAACATAAAGTAGCAATCAGATGTAAGCGATTTGCTAATCAACTATATGGACGTTATTCAATTAAAACATTTATGATTAACGAAAATTATTCATCAATTATAATTAAAAATTATCGTAAAAAATATATAGATTCTCAATCAGCCGCTCTTATATTACAACAATATTTTAATGAAAAATTATAATTAAAAATTATTTACTTGAATTATTGAACGATCTTCAAGACATAATGCTGTAAGTTTGTTACCCCAAACGCAACCAGTATCTAAGCAAATGATATTAGGTTTCATTATTAATCCTAAAGTTGACCAATGCCCGAATAGCACAGTAATATCAATTGTTTTCCTATTAGGCAAATCAAACCATGGTATATAATTATTTTGAAAATTATTATTTTTTATATTTTTTTTTATAAATTCTATTGTTCCATCTATTTTACAAAATCTTGTGCGTGTTAATGTATTAATAATAAATTGTAATTTATCTATTGTATTTAAATGTATTGTATGTAAATGATTATCCCAATTTATTGAATTATGATTATATAATTTAAAAAATAAATTTTTCCAATAAGATGTTCTTAATATTTTTTCCACTTGATGAGATAATTTTATAGTTTGTTGAGCTGTCCATTGTTTAGCTACTCCAGCATGGATCATAAGATATTTTTTATAATATATAGCTAATGGTTGCGTACGCAACCAAGATACTAATTTTTTTTTATCTGGAGCATCTAAAATATCATCAAAAGTATCAAGTTTACTTTTTTTATTAATATTAATTAAAACATCTAATAAATGTATTTCATGATTTCCTAAAACTATTTTAGCATAATTTCTCATTGAATAAACCATTCGTAGAGTATCTAAAGATTGGGGACCTTTATTGATTAAATCTCCTAAGAATATAAAATTAGCTTCAGGAGATTTTTTATGAATTTTTTTTAAAAGTATAGAAAGTGATTTTTTACAACCATGAACATCTCCTATAGCATAAGTTGTTTTCATAAATATTTGAAATTAAATTTTATTTTTATTAAAAGATAAGATATTATCTTGTATATCAATATATATAGTATCTTTTTCTACAAAATATCCAGATAAAATTAATTTAGAAAGCGGATTTTCAATTTTCTGTTGAATTACTCTTTTTAAAGGACGGGCTCCATATATTAAATCAAATCCTATATTAGAAATTTTTTTTAATGCCGCTTTACTAATTTTAAGATCCATATTCATTTTTAATAATTTATTTTTTAGAATATTTAATTGTATATTCGCAATAGAAAGAATATTTTTTCTATTAAGATAACGAAAAACAATAATATCATCAATACGATTTATAAATTCAGGTCGAAAATATATTTTTACTTCATTCATTACTGCTAATTTTATAATTTCTTTATCTCCCTTTTCCATCTCTTTAATTTTATCAGATCCAAGATTTGATGTCATAACAATAATTGTATTTCTAAAATTTATAGTACGACCACGGTTATCTGTTAAACGACCATCATCTAGTATTTGTAATAATATATTAAAAACATCTGAATTTGCTTTTTCAATTTCATCTAATAAAATTAAACTATATGGTTTTCTACGAACTATTTCTGTTAAATAACCTCCTTCTTCATATCCAATATAACCTGGAGGTGCGCCAATTAAACGAGAAATAGAATGTTTTTCTATAAATTCACTCATGTCAATTCTTATTATTGATTCTTCATTATTAAATATACATGCGGATAATGTTTTACATAATTCTGTTTTCCCAACTCCAGTAGGACCTAAAAACATAAAAGAACCATATGGACGTTTAGCATCAGATAAACCAGATCGAGAACGTCGAATTGCATTTGAAACCGCTGAAATTGCTTCATCTTGACCAACAACTCTTTTACATAATAAATTTTCTATATTTAATAATTTTTCACGTTCTACTTGTACTATTTTTGACACTGGTATTCCTGTGGTACGTGAAACAATTTCAGCTATTTCTTCAGATCCAACTTTAGTTTTGAGTAAAGTAAATTTATTTGCGTTATTAGGTAATTGTATATCTTTTTGTGATTTTTCTTTTAATATTCTTTCTAATTTATTTAATTCTCCATATTTTAATTTTGATACAGTTTGCCAGTCACTTTTTCTAGTAGCCTTGTTTATTTTTAAGCGTACTTTTTCAATTTCCTCCTTAATCTGTTGACTATCTTTTATTAAGGTTTTTTCATATTTCCATATCTTTTCCAAATTAGCATATTTAATTTCTAATTTATTAATTTCTTTTTTAATAAGTAATAATCTTTTTTTTGATGATTCATCATACTCACGTTTTATAGCTTCATGCTCTATTTTCAGTTGAATTAATCGTCTTTCTAATTTATCCATAATTTCTGGTTTAGAATCTATTTCAATTTTAATTTTAGCTGCGGCTTCATCAATTAAATCAATAGCTTTATCTGGCATAAATCTATCGCTAATATAGCGATATGATAATTCTGACGCTGCTACAATAGCAGGATCAGTAATTTCAACACCATGATGAACTTCATATTTTTTTTGTAATCCCCGTAAAATTGAAATAGTTTCCTCGATATCAGGCTCTTCTACTAAAATTTTTTGAAAACGGCGCTCAAATGCTGCATCTTTTTCTATATATTGACGATATTCATTAAGTGTGGTGGCCCCAATACAATGAAGTTCTCCACGAGATAATTCTGGTTTCAGCATATTACCAGCATCTATAGAGCCCTCTACTTTACCTGTTCCAATCATAGTATGTAATTCATCTATAAAAATTATAATATCTTTTTGATTATTAGATATTTCTTTTAATATTTTTTTTAAGCGATCTTCAAATTCTCCACGATATTTTGTTCCAGCTAGTAATAAAGCTATATCTAGTAATAAAATTTTTTTTGATAACAAACTATTAGGGACTTCTCCATTTATAATTCGTTGAGCTAATCCCTCTACAATAGCTGTTTTACCTACTCCAGGTTCTCCGATTAAAACAGGGTTACTAGTGAAATAAAAACTTAAAAATTATAAAAATTAAAATAACTATATTATAAAAACATTTAAAAATTATTTAATTTTTGGCACAAAAAATTATGATAGATGGAAATTCTACTTTTCTTTGGTATGATTATGAAACATTTGGTTTAAATGTTAGAAGAGATAGGCCATTTCAGTTTGCCGCAATTCGAACTGATATTATGCTTAATACAATTGATAATCCAATTATGTTATATTGCAAACCAGCTCCTGATTTTTTACCTGATCCAAGGGCTTGTTTAATTACAAAAATCACCCCTCAATTTTGCTTAAATAATGGTATACCAGAGTATAAATTTGCATCTATTATTGAAAAAATTTTTTTAAAACCAGGTACGATTAGTGTTGGTTATAATACAATTTTGTTTGATGATGAAATTACTCGATTTATGTTTTGGAGAAATTTAATTAATCCCTATGAAAGAGAATGGAAAAATAATTGCAGTCGCTGGGATTTAATTAATGTAATAAAAGCTTTTTATGTATTAAGTCCATATGGAATAACATGGCCATATAAGAATAATGGTAAACCAAGTTTTAAATTAGAGCATTTAAGTTTTGTTAATAATTTATCACACAAAAAAGCCCATGATGCTTTATCGGATGTTCGTGCTACATTAGGTTTAGCTAGATTAATACGTAATAATAATCCTAGATTGTTTAATTTTATTTTATCATTACGAAAAAAAAAATATGTTTTAGCGGAAATAGGATGGCCAATTGCTCGTCCATTTTTTTATATTACTCATATGTTTTCTTCTAAACATAGTTATATTTCTCTTATGTGGCCTATTTGCATACATCCAATGAATAAAAATATATTAATTACTTGGAATTTATTACATGATCCTAAAAAATTTTTATTAAATGATATTAATAAAATTCGAGATTATTTATGTTTTAAAAAGAATTCTTTCAAAGAAGATATACCAATAAGCATGATTCATCTAAATAGATCACCAATAGTAATTAGTAATTTAAAAGTATTATCATCAAATTTAATGTTTCGTTATAAATTCGATTTAAATTGTGCTTTTAAGAACATAAAATGTGCCTCATCTATATTAAATAATACTTATATTTGGAAGAAAATTTTTTTAGATTATAAAATAAATAATTCTGATTTAGAATTAAA
>NW_007378777.1:0-8973 GCF_000475195.1 Diaphorina citri
AAAAAAAAAAAAAAAAACATATGAACCAAGTAAACCACCGATATCAGATGGGGGAAAAGTTTGGTTCAAAGTGAGCTGCACCAAATTCGAAGTTTTATTTGGCCCGTACTCCCCAAAATGTGGGGTAACCTTCTTCTCGTGTGTTGCTCTCGAGTGTATTTCATAGCCCGGTGTGGTGCACTAATGCAGTGCACTAGGATGTTTACTGTTGATTCAGTAGTTATTGTTGAGTGTTGATTGCGCTGTTGACTATACCAGCGAGAGCGTTGATATTAGTCATTGAGTCATCCAGTGCAATCAGATAAGTAGAGAACCCAATAATGCAACAAACTAGTCAAGGAGTCGATGATGAATCAATGACATCAGATAAGTCAATAGCCTATTTAGCTTGGAAGGGGCGTCAGCGTCTGCCCTATAAGCGCTAGGTCGATTCCCGCCCGGAGCGAACTTAATCCTAAACACATAAGGTTCGTTCTCGGAACTACTGGCTTTCTCCTATCCTGTCCTCCTTCTCTCTTCGCTTTTGGGACGATATCAGATTATTTTAGGTAACAAGCAACCTCCGCGGCTGAATGGGTGTCACACCAGGCTTGCAAACCAGGAGGCAGTGGGTTTATTAATCACAGCTCGCAAACACACACACACACACACACACAAAAATATATGAACCAAGTAAACCAGCGATATCAGATGGGGGAAAAGTTTGGTTCAAAGTGAGCTGCACCAAATTTGAAGTCTTATTTGGCCCTAGGGAGTACGTAAACCAAAATGTGGGGTAACCTTCTTCTCGTGTGTTGCTCTCGAGTGTATTTCATAGCCCGGTGTGGTGCACTAATTCAGTGCACTAGGATGTTTACTGTTGATCCAGTATTGTTGAGTGTTGATTGCGCTGTTGACTATACCAGCGAGAGCGTTGATATTAGTCATTGAGTCATCCAGTGCAATCAGATAAGTAGGGGCCTTTAATTAATTTATTTATTATGGCACTTTAGTTTCTTGTGAATTGTATAATTACCTACTTCGTGAGTCTATGAGGTCTTCTTGGAGTATTGTGAAACACACTACTATCACGTCACGTCACGTGAGCTCATGGGAAGTCAGATAGATGTATTTCAAAATTTTCCCATAATTTTGTAGGCAATTTCGTGATAGTAGTGTGTTACTACCCTAGTGGTCAGGGCCACCGATTTACGTCCGGCCAACAAGTCCATGTGATGATGTTTCGACACGAATCACGGAATTCACGGACCATTGTATTCCAATCTCAAAGTCCACCGAGTCCAGATTGATTTCAAACAAAGGGGAGAACGAATTGTATAATTATTAATTACCTACTTCGTGAGTCTATGAGGTCTTCTTGGAGTATTGTGAAACACACTACTCTATCACGTCACGTCACATCACGTGAGCTCATGGGAAGTTAGATAGATGTATTTCAAAGTTTTCCCATAATATTGTAGGCAATTTCGTGATAGTAGTGTGTTACTACCCTAGTGGTCAGGGCCACCGATTTACGTCCGACCAACAAGTCCATTTGATGAGGTTTCGACACGAATCACGGAATTCACGGACCATTGTATTCCAATCTCAAAGTCCACCGAGTCCATATTGATTTCAAACAAAGGGGAGATAAGACGTGATGTCTTAATTTTATGTACATTTTAACTACGCCCATGGTTTTAAGGTGGCTATAAATGTCGAAATCAAAAGTCCACGTTGACGGAATTAATAGCGTAGTGTTGTGTGTTAATCGGAGGGAACAACGTTTAGAGAACCTCTTAAACTGCCAGCCTAGTTAGCTTGGTTGGTGGCGCGTCTGCCTTGTAAGCGCTAGGCCGCGGGTTCGATTCCCGCCCGGGGCGGGATTTTATCCTGATGGGATCTGCGTCTGCCTTGTAAGCGCTAGGCCGCGGGTTCGATTCCCGCCCGGGGCGGATTTTATCCTGATGGGATAATGTTCGGGTGGCGCGTCTGCCTTGTAAGCGCTAGGCCGCGGGTTCGATTCCCGCCCGGGACGGATTTTATCCTGATGGGATAATGTTCGTTCTCGAAACGGCTGGCTTTCTCCTATCCTGTCTTCCTTCTCTCTTCGATTTCGGGACGATAAGACTATAGTAGTTACAGTTCCCTCTGTCAAACCTACGGCTGGCTTTCTCCTATCCTGTCTTCCTTCTCTCTTCGATTTCGGGACGATAAGACCATAGCAGTTACAGTTCCCCCTGGCTTTCTCCTATCCTGTCTTCCTTCTCTCTTCGATTTCGGGACGATAAGACCATAGCAGTTACAGTTCCCTCTGTGTTCCTATCCTGTCTTCCTTCTCTCTTCGATTTCGGGACGATAAGACCATAGCAGTTACAGTTCCCTCTGTCGGCAGGCTTTCTCCTATCCTGTCTTCCTTCTCTCTTCGATTTCGGGACGATAACTAGCAGTTACAGTTCCCTCTGCTTTCTTCCACCTGGCTTCCTTCTCTCTTCGATTTCGGGACGATAAGACCATAGCAGTTACAGTTCCCTCTGTCAAACCTCTTTAAAATGGTTCGATTCCCGCCCGGGGCGGATTTTATCCTGATGGGATAATGTTCGTTCTCGGAACGGCTGGCTTTCTCCTATCCCTCTCTTCCTTCTCTCTTCGATTTCGGGACGATAAGACCATAGCAGTTACAGTTCCCTCTGTTAAACCTCTTTAAAAAAATTCCTTCTCTCTTGATTTTGGGACGATAAGACCATAGCAGTTACAGTTCCCTCTGTCAAACCTCTTAACAAAAAAATACATGTGTTTTTTTTTTTTATCCTGATGGGATAATGTTCGTTCTCGGAACGGCTGGCTTTCTCCTATCCTGTCTTCCTTCTCTCTTCGATTTCTCTAGCAGTCACAGTTCCCTCTGTCAAACCTCTTTAAAAAAAAACTTGATATTTGCATTCGCTTAAAAAAGTACAGTTACGGAGGCTGGCTTTCTCCTATCCTGTCTTCCTTCTCTCTTCGATTTCGGGACGATAAGACCATAGCAGTTACAGTTCCCATCGTAGGCTTTCTCCTATCCTGTCTTCCTTCTCTCTTCGATTTCGGGACGATAATCGCTTTCTCCTATCCTGTCTTCCTTCTCTCTTCGATTTCGGGACGATAAGACCATAGCAGTTACAGTTCCCTCTGTCAACTTTCTTCCACCTGGCTTCCTTCTCTCTTCGATTTCGGGACGATAAGACCATAGCAGTTACAGTTCCCTCTGTCAAACCCCTTAATCCTGGCTTCCTTCTCTCTTCGATTTCGGGACGATAAGACCCTAGCAGTTACAGTTCCCTCTGTCAAACCTCTTTCTTTTTTTTTTAAAAAAAAAAAGAGCCTCATATACTCCTAGGATTGAACCTTATTAAATTTAAACTGCCAGGGTGAGACTGAAAGTCACCCAAGTACTTCCTCAGTCTCTTTTGTGGGAAGCACTTTTTTTGTAGGACTATCATTTGACCAACTCCCTTTTCTTTCTTCCTCTTCTCCCCTTTTCGTCTTTCTCCTCCCTTCTCCCCTTTTTCTTCTTCCTCCTCCGTTTCTACTTCTCTTTCCTTCCTTTTTTTCTTTTCCTGTCCTAATTTGACACCTTTCCGTCATGTAAGCACTTGAGTAAGGACATCGTGTAAGTCATGGTCTAATGTTCAGCATGACGTCACTATCGATCAGTCTCACTAGGGAGGAAATTGTTTATGAAGAAGAAAGAAGAAAAAAACAGGACGAAGAGTGCGAGGAAGAGGAGAAAAAGAAAAAAAAACTTAAACAAAACACCGAAACTCGTGATGGGGTACCAAAGAAAAGTTGAGAAGAGAGAGAGCCCCTCGAAAATCCGGGCGAAAGTTTTGTCGGCTACAGTTCCCTCTGTCAAACTCTTAAAAAAAAAAAAGTAAAATACACCTACAATACTGACGGGCTGTCCAAAATTTTGAGTTGCTTTCAGACAGAACTGTTCCGGGAAATTGATATTTATTTCTATAAATTTACATTTATAAAACCTACAGTCCTACATAAATGACACAGTTCTCCAAACGCATTCAAATAATTACATGAAAAAGAAATCAATTTGTCAATTTATTTTTACTTTTTCCCTGCATCTTGAAAATCCAAAATATAGCAAACATCAATATTATAGAGGGAGTTTCGAAACTCCCTGAGGAATGTTAGATTAGAAGTAATCCCATTTTATATTTTCGCTCAAACAACCCGGCGCACAGTATATCCCTGAAGTCCTGTATCTTTTGAATAGCTCGGAAACTTGGCGGTAAACTTGGTCCTAGGATTAGGAAAAGACCTTTGACCCCTCCAGTAGTGGCGTCAAAAACCATTGTATAGGCACTAAAGATCCAATGAAATGAAAAAGAAAGAAAACAATAGTCCGTCCCTTATACCTTTTTATTACTATTGTAATAATAAAGGAAGGACGGACTAAAAAAATTGGACCGATTGCAATACTTTCATTACTAGTATAGCTCGCTATACTGTAGTAATAGAAAGTAAAAAATATAATGTTACTTTTTTAACTGGGCCCTAAACGTGGCAGGGCCCTAACCTTAACTTGATAAGCAGAACCAAAAGGCAGATATATTGTGCAGAACTTCAGAGATCCTTATCAAGTTGATCCACAGAACTTACATATAATGACTGCTGAAACCCTCCAAGAGAGAATGTTACTAGTTTTTATTTTATTATATTATTTCCCCCCTCTTTTTCATTGGAGTTACTAGGTTTTTGCATTTCACGGGATATCTGCCTTGTTCTAGTGTTAAGATCCATCAAAACTCAAACTCCCTAGCCATTCAAAAGACAATAGGGTAAGTGTACCATTTATTCGCCCACCTAAAAAACGTACCATTTTCATCCTGACATTATAAATGAGCTATATTCGATTATCTATTCTAATACTATTTTTAATTTTCTCTCCCGTTAGGTCTCACCAGCCCGGCAGTTCCACCGAGACTGGCCCCGGCACACTGTACAACCGACAACCCATGCGTCTGCCGCCTGGCGCACAATACGGCGCTCAGGGTGCACCCCAAATGTACGGCGCAGTACAAGGCGGACCCCAAATGTACGGCGCAGTACAAGGCGGACCTCAGATGTATGGCGCAATCCAAGGCCCACAAATGTATGGCGCCGTACAAGGCGGTCCGCAGATGTATGGCGCTATTCAGGGTGCGCCAACGCAGTATGGGTTTGCGCACGGGCATTCGCATGCCCATCATCATCGCTATTGAAGTGACGGGTTTGTGTTGTAAGTTGTATGCCGTATGCACCATGGAGGAGCCTATATACATTATCACCGAACTGATGAAGAATGGCAGTCTCCTTGAATACCTTCAAGGTAAAGGCAACGGTATGTACTGGAAAGGGTTAATTTTAATTTTGGTTCCCTTTATTTTATTTGTACCTACTTCATGTATTCTGAAAGAACTGATACTTCATGTATTCTGCCTCGGTGGTGTAGTGGTCAAGGCGCTCGCCTGGTAAACAGGAGGGCGTGGGTTTGTGTTGTAAAATGGGATTTTACTTCTAATATAGCATTCCCCCAGAGAGATTTTTTTTTTAAGAGGTTTGACAGAGGGAACTGTAACTGCTATGCTCTTATCGTCCCGAAATCAAAGAGAGAAGGAAGACAGGATAGGAGAAAGCCAGCCGTTCCAAGGACGAACATTATCCCATCAGGATAAAATTCGCCCCGGGCAGGAATCGAACCCGCGGCCTAGCGCTCACAAGGCAGACGCACTAACAACTAAGCTAACTAGGCTGGCTCCCCAGAGAGAAACAATAAAAATTATAGACTGCCCAAAATTTGGGTTGCCAAAAAGACAGCATACTACTCGGACAATGTTGTTACAGCTAAGATGAGGTTGAACTGATTTAAAGCAGTGGTCAGTTTCCAAAAGTAAAATTTGCCAGCCTAGTTAGCTTCGTTGGTAGTGCGTCTGCCTTGTAAGCGCTAGGCCGGGAGATAATAAATATTATTCTTGATAAAATATTGACAGTATGAAATCTCTAATTTTACGATTTCACCCATGTTTTCTGTTTAAACATTTTTGGTGAACGGTCAGTTATAGCTATTCTGTTGACTAAAAACTTCTTCAAAACTATATCACATAGAAAACTTCTTCTAATTTTGAAGAACCACGAACACTAGTCCCAATATTTTTTTTTTTTACTATCTTGATTCACTTTCGCTAGCTTAGTCCTGATTGTTCACTATAAATTCGACCTCGGTCTATGGATTTTCTCCTTTTGGCATAGTTCAGGTGTACTTCCTTTCGGCAAACTGACCACTGGAATATTGACCACTGCTCCAATGGAAACTGAAAAAAGGTCAATTTTACACCTCAATTTAAAACATGTATGCCTAAAGACAAAATCTGTAGATTGGCATCGTTAGACAGTAAAATATTGAAATTTTCGAGTTTTTGCAACCAAAATTTACTCTTTAACGTTATAGATGAGAACTCTTAAGGGAACACTAATTTTGGTTGCAAAACTCTATTGCTTGTAAAAAAAAGACAAACATTCTTTATTTTTTCATTTAGTTTTTCCCGTAAATACCTAATACCACCTACCTACCGAATACCTTGTTTAGACTGCGGGAGTAAAGGGACTTTTCAGTCTTGTGCTGGCAGTATAAACAAGGTATATTCTATTCCATTCTACCTATTTCAATACCTAATACTACCATGCAACCTTTTCCAATAATACCCTAAATTACCTAGAAAGTACCAACGGAGCAGGCACGAGCATAGTTCCAAATACCAAAACAACAAGCACTAGCATATCCAAAGAAAAAGATCCAAGCTACCGTCTGAATCTCCGATAAAATATGTCTTTCTTCTCAGTGCCATCAACTTGTGACTCTTTCGAGAGAGAGAGACCTTGCTTCCAGACACTACCAGAAGATGGAGCTGCTGCTGGAGGTACATTGACCTCACTGGGAAGATACCCACTAGGATTAGATTAGGAACAACTAGTACTTCCAAGTCAGTGGTAGTTGGTGTCGTTAGTAGTTGAGCTTCCATTTCTACTTTTATACCTGATGTTTGTTATCTCTCGAATTAGGGTTCTAGAGTAATTTAGAGGATTAGGCACCTAGTACCACAGTAGGAACGTACCTTTTTTGAATAAAATGTTGAGGTAAAGGAACTAGGATTAGGAACAACTAGTACTTCCAAGTCAGTGGTAGTTGGTGTCGTTAGTAGTTGAGCTTCTATTCCTACTTTTATACCTGATGTTTGTTATCTCTCGTATTAGGGTTCTAGAGTAATTTAGAGGATTAGGCACCTAGTACCACAGTAGGAACGTACCTTTTTTGAATAAAATGTTGAGGTAAAGGAATATCAACAGAATGAACGGGTGAGATGAGCGAATATACATTACGCACACCAGATTCCTGGTCTCGATTCCCGGCAATGTCGAAGTTTTTTTGCGGCTCTGTACTTGGAATACGAGGTGCACTTTGCACCAGATATCAAAACAATTTTCGGATGAGATCTTGGAATTTTTAGATCTAGGCTAGAGTGTAGTTCTATTAGGTTAGGCCGAATCGTTCCAACATTATGCAAGTTACCGAACTTCTATTTCTACTTTTATTATTACCTGATGTTCCTTATCTCTCGTATTAAGGGCCGTTTAGACGCTCAGTCCCGGACTGCAGTCCAGTGTGACAGAAATCAGCTCGCGTCCAAACGTTCAGTCCCGGTTTGCACAAACTCTCAGTGATAATTCTCGCCTTGTCACTTGCCTGTTCTGTGTCTGTGTGTGCTCCGTTCTCTCGAGTTTTAATTAGAAAAACACTGATGTTATCACAAAAACTGAGTGAGGACTGACGGGAGGCTTGAGGTATGGACTGAACAGGTGTTTACACGTTCAAACTGGGTTTGTGCAAACCGTGTTTGACGTAAAAATCTTTGACAAGTTGAAGATTTTTGCGCAAACGTTTGTGCAAACCATCAAACTAGTGTTTACACGCTCAAACTTTCATCAAACTTGGACGGCAGTCCGGACTAGTCCGGAGTCCGGGACTGAGCGTCTAAACGGCCCTTTAGGGTTTTACAGGATTGGGAATGGAATACATATTAGGATTCTAGTAGCAGAAGGAACGAACCTTTTTTGAATAGAACGTACTAGATTACTAGAAGATTCTTAGTAAGGTAGTACCCTTTTTCGAAATCCTGACTTTGATAGATACGATAAAATTAAATACGTATAAATCAAAACGAATGTTATATGGACTGTTCGGGCAGGATAAACAAGGTATATTCTATTCTATGTCCGTTCATGAGGCTGAAAAGTGCCTTTATAAGGTAGGTAGCAAATATTTTTAGGGGGAGAAAAGGGATTTCTGTCTTCTTTTCCCTCCTATTCCCTTTTCACTTCTCTTCGTTCTTCCCCTCTCTGTCTTTCCCTTTAATTTCCTTATCCCCTCTCTCTGTCCATTGAGATCTCACGAAGTGATGACTCATAGTGATTACTGGTCATGAGTCAAACCTAATAGTGAATCCTATCGCTGGTACTCGCGGATGACGTCATCGGTTTGTTTTCTCTCCGAGTGGCGAGATGACGTCATACCGGTACTATATTGATGACGTCATCGTCATACTGGTGATCTGAATATGACTGGTTTTTTCTCATTGATATTTTTACTTTCTATTACTACAGTTATTTGTCTAACTGATAGGTTGTGGCTTTTGGCTTCACGAATCGTAATCATAGCTTATTTCTTTATTATTATTATTATTATTATTATTATTATTATTATTATTTTCAAAATCAAACGGCTGGATAAAGTCCCTAGATTGGCCGTCTTTCCGCATCAAATCTACTGGTACAAAATTTTGTACCTTATGACGTAAGTTAAGTTTGACATAGCTAGATCCTGCTCTAGAAATAATAGGTACATCAGGGTATGTTTTTTTCTATCTTTTTTTTTTTTTTTTTCATCTTGAGTTTGCAATTTGG
>NW_007378777.1:9158-31033 GCF_000475195.1 Diaphorina citri
CCATAGCAGTCATATACTGCCAGAGTGAGACTGAAAGTCACCCAAGTACTTCCTCAGTCTCTTGTGGGAAGCACTTTTTTGTAGGACTATCATTTGACCGACTCCCTTTTCTTTCTTCCTCTTCTCCCCTTTTCGTCTTTCTCCTCCCTTCTCCCCTTTTTCTTCTTCCTCCTCCGTTTCTACTTCTCTTTCCTTCCTTTTTTTCTTTTCCTGTCCTAATTTGACACCTTTCCGTCATGTAAACACTTGAGTAAGAACATCGTGTAAGTCATGGTCTAATGTTCAGCATGACGTCACTATCGATCAGTCTCACTAGGGAGGAAATTGTTTATGAAGAAGAAAGAAGAAAAAAACAGGACGAAGAGTGCGAGGAAGAGGAGAAAAAGAAAAAAAAACTTAAACAAAACACCGAAACTCGTGATGGGGTACCAAAGAAAAGTTGAGAAGAGAGAGAGCCCCTCGAAAATCCGGGCGAAAGTTTTGTCGGGCTAACGTCAGTCTTGTGGGAGGGAGGGGGTTGTTGACGCAAAGGGAAAAACCTAGCTGACACATCCCCTCCCCCCCTGTATTATGTAGGGCTTGTAGGGTGTAGGGTACCTAGCCTGCCTACCTACCTGTTGTGCCTGTTATATCATGGGACAGGGCTGTCCAACTGGTGGGCCGCGAACATTTGCTTAAATTGGCCGGAGCTTCCTGAGATTTTCCGTTTTAATAAGAGCGGGGTTTGCCAAATCAGAATTGAGATAGGCATATAATATTGAGCTTTACACCTAGTTATTGGATTTATTTAATTTTGACATCCTTTGTAAATACTATTTTACTTAGGTTATTTATGAAATTGGATACTTACGAGTTGGTTATTTATACCGACTCGGAGTTTCGTCTATTTCATAGAAATTTTCAAGGGAAACTGAGTGTAGGTGGTGTTGTTGTTGCTGATAGTGACAGTGGTGGGGGTGTAGATACTGTCACCTGATGACTGATCAGCTGGTCCCTCTTCATTTACACCTAGTTCAATCCAGAATTGAAGCCATACGACTTCGTAAAACGAGTCAAAGAATGTAACAAGAGGGAGCCTCCCCTACAGGGGGAAAGTGTCACCCTGACTTTCCCCCTACCTTAACTAGTGCCTCCCTCAAGGTTGACGTTGGCCTAAAATTTCGCACGGATTTTCGAGGGGCTCTCACTTTGAGACCCTATAAGGGCTGTATACACCACCTATTAATTTACATTTTTTACCTTTTTTTTTTCTCTCTCTCTTTTTCTTTCCTAGTTAAGCAAGGTCTTTTTACTGAATTGTTAGTTGTATGTATTATTCTTTAACCCATCAAATATACGAGACCTTGTTTAGACAATATGTACATTATTTAACTACGCCCATGGTTTTAAGGTGGCTATAAATATCGAAATCAAAAGTCCACTTGGACGGAATTAATAGCGTAGTGTTGTGTGTTAATCGAAAGGAACAACGTTTAGACTTTAGAGAACCTCATATACTGCCAGCCTAGTTAGCTCGGTTGGTGGCGCGTCTGCCTTGTAAGCGCTAGGCCGCGGGTTCGATTCCCGCCCGGGGCGGATTTTATCCTGATGGGATGTGTTCGTTCGAAACGGCTGGCTTTCCTCCTATCCTGGCTTCCTTCTCTCTTCGATTTCGGGACGATAAGACCATAGCAGTCATATACTGCCAGAGTGAGACTGAAAGTCACCCAAGTACTTCCTCAGTCTCTTGTGGGAAGCACTTTTTTGTAGGACTATCATTTGACCGACTCCCTTTTCTTTCTTCCTCTTCTCCCCTTTTTAGTCCGTCCTCCCTTTATTATTATTCGTCTTTCTCCTCCATTCTCCCCTTTTTCTTCTTCCTCCTCCCTTTCTACTTCTCTTTCCTTCCTTTTACTTTTCCTGTCCTAATTTGACACCTTTCCGTCATGTAAACACTTGAGTAAGAACATCGTGTAAGTCATGGTCTAATGTTCAGCATGACGTCACTATCGATCAGTCTCACTAGGGAGGAAATTATTTATGAAGAAGAAGAAAGAAGAAAAAAAACAGGACGAAGAGTGCGAGGAAGAGGAGAAAAAGGGAAAAAAAACTTGAACAAAACACCGAAACTCGTGATGGGGTACCAAAGAAAAGTTGAGAAGAGAGAGAGCCCCTCGAAAATCCGGGCGAAAGTTTGTCGGGCTAAGGTTAGTCTTGTGGGAGGGAGGGGGTTGTTGACGCAAAGGGAAAAACCTAGCTGACACATCGCCCCCCTGTATTATGTAGGGCTTGTAGGGTGTAGTGTATCTAGCCTGCCTACCTACCTACCTACCTGTTGTGCCTGTTATATCATGGGACAGGGATATCCAACTGGTGGGCCGCGAACATTTGTTGGCCGGAGCTTCCTGAGATTTTCCGATTTCTTAAGAGCGGGGTTTACCAAATCAGAATTGAAATAAGTATATAATTGAGCTTTACACCTAGTTAATGGATTTACTTAATTTTGACATCCTTTGTAAATACTATTTTACTTAGGTTATTTATGAAATTGGATACTTACGAGTTGGTTATTTATACCGACTCGGCTCTTTCTCCTCTTCATCCTCTTCCTCCTCTTCCTCCTCTTCCTCCTCTTCCTCCTCTTCCTCCTCTTCCTCCTCTTCCTCCTCTTCCTCCTCCTCCTCCTCCTCCTCCTCCTCCTCTTCCTCTTCCTCTTCCTCTTCCTCTTCCTCTTCCTCTTCCTCTTCCTCTTCCTCTTCCTCTTCCTCTTCCTCCTCCTCCTCCTCCTCCTCTTCTCATTCTCTTATCATTATTCTTTGTGTAGTTGTTTCCCTTGTTCTATCATGTTAATGGCTCATTCATTATTTTTCTCTGTATCCCTTTTGTCCTAAAATGTTTGTGTGCCCCTTATCTGTCCTTGTTTGTCTCGGTGGTGTCTTTATTTATACAGAGACGCGGTCATTGGACTTGTTTTCTAGATGTCTAGTGTTATGGTGTTATTTTACATTTATTTCGGTCTTCGTATTTTCGGGCTACATTTTGGTCTTTGCATGTTCTCGGGCGCAAGTATTTGAATATGTATTAAGGCTAGGATTTGATAGAGGGAACTGTAACTGCTAAGGTCTTATCGTCCTGAAAGCGAAGAGAGACGGAAAACAGGATAGGAGAAAACCAGCTGTTCTGAGAACGAACCTTGTCTGTTCAGGATAAAATCCGCCCCGAGCGGGAGTCGAACCCGCGACCTAGCGGTTACGAGGTAATGTATTCCTTCTCTCTTCGCTTGCGGAACGATATTTTCATTGTTTATTTGGATGACCTCCCAATCCCCCTCCCTTATCTCTGCCTCCCTTTCTTCCTCTTCTTCTTCTCCTCTTTCTCCTCCCCCTCCTCTTCCTCCTCTTCTTCTTCCTCCTCTTCTTCTTCCTCCTCCTCCTCCTCCTCCTCCTCCTCCTCCTCTTCCTCCTCCTCCTCTTCTTCCTCCTCTTCCTCCTCCTTCTCTTCTCATTCTCTTATCATTATTCTTTGTGTAGTTGATTCCCTTGTTCTATCATGTTAATGGCTCATTTATTATTTTCTCTGGTGTCCCTTTTGTCCTAAAATGTTTGTGTGTCCCTTATCTGTCCTTGTTTGTCTCGGTTTCTTTATCTACAGAGAGACGCGGTCATTGGACTTGTTTTCTATATGTCTAATGCTCTAATGTAATGTTATAGTGTTATTTTACATTTATTTCGGTCTTTGCATTTTCGGGCTAAATTTTGGTCTTTGTATGTTCTCGGACGAAAGTATTTGACTATGTATTAAGGCTAGGATTTGATAGAGGGAACTGTAACTGCTAACGTCTTATCGTCCTGAAAGCGAAGAGAGACGGAAAACAGGATTGGAGAAAGCCAGCTGTTCTGAGAACGAACCTTGTCTGTTCAGGATAAAATCCGCCCCGAGCGGGAGTCGAACCCGCGACCTAGCGGTTACGAGGTATTACACAAGAGTGGACACTGCCGACCTGCCTCGGTAAACTGGTCGGGGTGCTCGCCTGGTAAATGAGAGAACGGGGGTTCGAATCTCATTATAAGAGTTAGTAGAGAACGCCTCCGGCGTTAACCTCGCCTAGTGGTTACGTTCCAATCAAGAGTCTGTTATTTATTGATTTAAGGAATGAACAGTGCTTTTGTTGATACTGATCGAATAGTCCCTTTACCCCAGGAGGAGGCTACTACTATGATTGTGGTCAAATTCTGAAACGATGTTGAGAATGAATTTCCATTCCTTTGCTGGGATTGAACCCACGCCCTCTTGTTTACTAGGCGAGTTTTTTTTTGTAGTTGTACGTTTGTTGTTGTTGTTGTTTTTTTCTGTCTTATCTTGTTTGTGTGTTATGGTGTCGAGTTGTTTACAAAAACACACCCTGAGCTTGGACTGAGGTTTTTCCCACCTATCAATTATGTTTGCGTACAAATGAAAGCTTTTTTTATTATGACTTATTTATTAATTTTGTTTAGTTTGAGATAATGGTCAAGTACAATATCATACATATTTATGGACAATTGGACATGGTCTTCACTTGACTGGAGTGGATTAGATAGGGAACAGTCCATAATCCACTCCAGTCAAGTGAAGACCATGTCCAGAAATATGTATGACTTATTTGTTTAGAAACGTTGTTACAGGTAGAGGAACTTTTTTCTCTGTTGTTTATGCTGTTGTGTTTTCTTTATCGGAAAATTATCGTCACAAGTGTCGGAACACTTGGAACATTCGCTAGCTAGATATTGGAAAAACAACTCGTCAGATAATAGATAATATTGTTTTTCTTTTCTCTACAAAGAAATCGAAAGCCTAGCTTGGAGGGTAGCGCGTCTGCCTTGTAAGCGCTAGCTCGCGGGTTTGATTCCCGCCCGGGAGAACTTTATCCTAACCAGATAAGGTTCTCGGAACGGCTGGCTTTCTCCTATCCTGTTTTCCTTGTCTCGTCGATTACGGAACTATTCCTTCTCTCTTCGCTTGCGGAACGATTTTCTTTGTTTATTTGGATGACCTCCCCATCCCCTTCCCTTTTTTCTGCCTCCCTTTCTTCCTCTTCTTTCTCCTCCTCCTCCTCCTCTTTCTCTTCCTCCTCTTCCTCCTCCTCCTCCTCCTCTTCTTCCTCCTCTTCTTCCTCCTCTTCTTCCTCCTCTTCTTCCTCCTCTTCTTCCTCCTCTTCCTCCTTCTCTTCTTATTCTCTTATCATTATTCTTTGTGTAGTTGATTCCCTTGTTCTATCATGTTAATGGCTCATTTATTATTTTCTCTGGTGTCCCTTTTGTTACGGAACGATAAGACAAATCCTTTGTCGCAGTTGCCTCGATCAAACCTCTTCCAAAAACAGATGAGAAAGAAAGCTCATTCCTAAAGGGGATTTAGCTAAAAGGAAACTCACGGTGGTCACGGGGGCACGGTTGGTCCAGTGGTAACGCGCTCGCTTGCCATGCAGAAGGTCCCGGGTTCGAATCCCACCATCGACAAAAATTTGTACTACTGAGGGAAATGCTGCTGTCACTGGGGAAAATGCTGCTTCTGCTGTCGTTGGGGAAAAAGTTGACTCTTCAATCGGGTATAACGAAGAGGTTGAAAGACATGTCAAATTTGAAAATGCGGTGGAAATCTTCCTAGATTACAGTGACCATGATTTGAGAGGCGGTTTAGACAGTGCTAGAGGAGTTTCCACTGTTGACAGTGCTGATGGCAGAGGAGTTATCGGCTCTGATATAAACAGAGATCTAGGTGGAGGAATTGACATTGGTGACGAGTTTGAAGATGCTATTCATGCCCTTGATATGGTTGAAAGCGGTAAACCAGGTGCAAAAGACAATCTAGATGGTGGAGTGACTAACAAATCTAATAACAATGCCTCTGAAAGTTCTGCTGAATACTCCAAGAAGGTAGAAGATACTTTAGATAGCGTTGGAACGGGAAATGTTGAAAGTACCATTAGAAGATGACAACAGAAACGATAATGTCGATTCTGATGGAAACAGAACTGATACTAATGTTGCTGGTGCAAACAGAACTGGTGTAGAAAATGCTGATGCTAATAGAATTGATACTGATGGAAATAGTCCAAATGCCAATGCAGTTGATGGACAAAAAGAGGTAAGAAATACTGATATGAGAAATGTCAATGACCAAATTGACAGTGAAACTGGTCAAAAAGTTGCTCTCCATAAGGACACTACAGATGGAAATAGTTCGAATGTCAATGCAGATAGTGCTGGACAGAAAGGGGTAAGAAACACTGCTGGAAAAGATGCCACTGACAGTGAAAATCAAAATAAACAAGCTCTCAATGTAAAAGATATGACCAGAGACAGTAAGAATGTTACCCAAAATGGCAACGAGAACGCAGAAACTGCCCAAAATAACTCTACAGTTGACGAAAATTACCCAAAAGTTACCGAAAATGGCCACTATGAAACGACCGATATTGGGTCCCTTGGAACGGTGAATGAAAATGTCAGTGATGCTGGCGGCAAAGCTGACCGCACCAGCGAAAAACACGTCAGATTCAGCAGTTCAGTGGAAATAGTGGACTTGTCCAATAGAAAAGACTCGCCTTCTGCTATAGAAGAAGAGGGAAATGCTGCTGTCGCTGGGGAAAATGCTGCTACTGCTGTCGTTGGGGAAAAAGTTGACTCTTCAATTGGGCATAACGAAGGAGAGGTTGAAAGACATGTCAAGTTTGAAAATGCGGTGGAAATCTTCCTAGATTACAGTGACCATGATTTGAGAGGCGGTTTGGACAGTGCTAGAGGAGTTTCCACTGTTGACGGTGCTGATGGCAGAGGAGTTATCGGCTCTGAAAGCGCAGAAGCTGATATAAACAGAGATCCAGGTAGAGGAATTGACATTGGTGACGAGTTTGAAGATGCTATTCATGCCCTTGAAAGCGGTAAAACAGGTGCGAAAGAAAATCTAGAAGGTGGAGTGACTAACAAATCTAATAACAATGCCTCTGAAAGTTCTGCTGAATACTCCAAGAAGATAGAAGATACTTTAGATAGTGTTGGAACGGGAAATGTTGAAAGTACCAACAGAGCAGGCACGAGCATAGTTCCAAATACCAAAACAACAGGCACTAGCATAGTTCCAAACGTTGAAGGAACTGATATTGGTAAACACTTTGAAAATGTCCGCGGACAATTTGAGAAGAGGGAAAGCAAAGATTCGGGCATTGTGGACACGAATAGCTTGGTATCTGAACCAGCATGCTTGGTATCTGAACCAGCATGCTTGGTGTATGGTCAAGCTCTATCAGAAACTGGCACCAGGAGTAAAACAAAACAAAATACTGATACAAATCCTGAAAGAACTGGAACCAAACAAACTACAGACAGAAATCTTGAAAGCTTCAGCAGTGAAACGAAAGAAAATATTGATACAACTCCTGGAAGCCAGCAAGAAACGGGCACTAGTACTCAAACTGAACAAACTGTAGACACAAATCCTGAAACCCAGTCAGAATCGGGTACCAATGCTAAGCCAGATACAGAACATGGGAGGAATTGACATTGGTGACGAGTTTGAAGATGCTATTCATGCCCTTAAAAGCGGTAAACCAGGTGCAAAAGACAATCTAGATGGTGGAGTGACCAACAAATCTAATAACAATGCCTCTGAAAGTTCTGCTGAATACTCCAAGAAGGTAGAAGATACCTTAGATAGCGTTGGAACGGGAAATGTTGAAAGTACCAACGGAGCAGGCACGAGCATAGTTCCAAATACCAAAACAACAAGCACTAGCATAGTTCCAAACGTTGAAGGAACTGATATTGGTAAACACTTTGAAAATGCCCGCGGACAATTTGAAAAGAGGGAAAGCAAAGATTCGGGCATTGTGGATACGAATAGCTTGGTATCTAAACCAGCATGCTTGGTGTATGGTCAAGCTCTATCAGAAACTGGCACCAGGAGTAAAACAAAACAAAATACTGATACAAATCCTGAAAGGATGTTATAACACTAGAGAACTGTTAATTATTTAGGGAATTCCTTTTTTCACTCTTTAAAACGAACGGGGATTAGCTATTCATATGTGCAGGCTTGAAATGATCCCTTAAGGTACTTGCATGTTATAACACTAGAGAACTGTTAATTATTTAGGGAATTCCTTTTTTCACTCTTTAAAATGAACGGGGATTAGCTATTCATATGTGCA
This sequence comes from Diaphorina citri, assembly GCF_000475195.1. Taxonomy (NCBI): domain Eukaryota; kingdom Metazoa; phylum Arthropoda; class Insecta; order Hemiptera; family Psyllidae; genus Diaphorina; species Diaphorina citri. Next base: position 17,326 of record NW_007378777.1, read on the forward strand.
GGCTTGAAATGATCCCTTAAGGTACTTGTGTGTTGATTTCCATTTAGATTAGATTAGAGGTCAACGTGATATACCTCTTATGTAATAAGGTGATTTGATTTCGAATAATTTCGATATTTGTCTGTTTGGTTTTCAATCTTTTGGCAAAAATGTGCCTTGATACAAGAGGAAAGGAAAGATTTATCTAAACAACTATATGTTGTGAGTATTTTATACGTACCTACTATGTATTTTATACGTACGTAGGTAATTTTCAATTGATTTTTTTTTTCTTTTTTTTCTAAGCGTGTAATTTGGAGTTGATTTCATTGGTTTGGAGTTTGATGGAGGTTTGTCACTGTATAACTGCTCAGATCTTTAATAATAAGGTTTGGAGTTGGAATTGTTTGATTGCTATGGAAATACTGGGTGACTTCGTAGGTATGATTTAATGAACTGCTTTGGAGTTACAGGGTGGGCCAGGTGGTATTTCTCAGGGGAAACTCAATATTTCAAATGAATGACAACGTTCAACAAGCACAGAGATGGAGGGCCTCAGTTCAATCCCCGTTAAAAAAAAACTGTATAATTTGTAGTTATTTATACCATCACAATATAGAAGAATTTGTTACGACACAGACCACACGAGTCTAATGTAGCAGTTGTTTCTTTGCTACGATAGGTTAGGTATAAATAGATTTTTGCAAAGGGTATGATTTAATGAACTGCTTTGGAGTTACAGGGTGGGCCAGGTGGTATTTCTCAGGGGAAACTCAATATTTCACATGAATGACAACGTTCAACAAGCACAGAGATGGAGGGCCTCAGTTCAATACCCGTTAAAAGAAAAAAAAACTGTATAATTTATGGTTATTCATACCATCACAATATAGTAGGATTTGTTACGACACAGACCACACGAGTCTAATGTAGCAGTTGTTTCTTTGCTACGATAGGTTAGGTATAAATAGATTTTTGCAAATGTGAAAAAAAAAACTATATAATTTGTAGTTATTTATACCATCACAATATAGTAGAATTTGTTACGACACAGACCACACGAGTCTAATGTAGCAGTTGTTTCTTTGCTACGATAGGTTAGGTATAAATAGATTTTTGCAAATGTTGGGTTATTTGACTAGGTAAGATTACCCGATAGGTAGGTACCTATAAATATTTGCTAAAGATTCACTCTCTTTATTTATGATAGAATATTAGAGATATCCCAAAAAAAAAATGTGTGTCCACTTGCCCAGAAGTGAAAACATTATCTTTGCTTCTTTCGATCGAAATTCCAATGAGGTCCCTCCTCTCCCCCCTCTGTCTTGTCTCAATTTTCGAACCTTTTTTTTATCATTTATTTAAAGTAATAATAATTAAAAACTTTGTACATACTTTTGCAGAAGAAACACAAATTTATATAGTAGGTTATAGATTACCCGATAGGTAGGTACCTATAAATATTTGCTAAAGATTCATTCTCTTTATTTATGATAGAATATTAGAGATATCCCAAAAAAATGTGTTTCCACTTGCCCAGAAGTGAAAACGTTATCTTTGCTTCTTTCGATCGAAATTCCAATGAGGTCCCTCCCCTCCCCCCTCTGTCTTGTCTTAATTTTCGAACCTTTTTTTTTATCATTTATTTAAAGTAATAATAATTAAAAACTTTGTACATACTTTTGCAGAAGAAACACAAATTTATATAGTAGGTTATATATTTATAATGTTTTAGGTTTTTTTGGTAATTTTCATTTCTTCCCTCTCTTGCTCCTTAGGTTCAAAACAGAGAGGAAAGAATAGACATGGAGCATCAAGCAGGTAGAAGGAAATAACGATAACCATATAAAACTGAACGTAAAAAAGCTCCATGCGCTTTGCTCTCCAATCTGCTCTGTTATGAGCCTTATACTGAATTGAAAAACAAATGTCAGCCCAAAGCAATCACCCTATAGTTAGGGCTGATTGAGAGGCTGACGAAGACCGCCGACCCCGTCTGTACACGGGAAAAGGCGAAGAAAAAGAAATACTTGTTTTCTCTCACGCAGTTTTCTGATGGCTCTGTCCAGAAATGGCGTGATTTTCTGAACTACAATCCTGTGTATAACCACAGCCTTGTTTTCTCTCACGCAGTTTTCTGATGGCTCTGTCCAGAAATGGTGTGATTTTCTGAACTACAATCCTGTGTATAACCACAGCCTCCTGTATTCTTATTCAATAGGTAAAACCCACTCACCATTCTTTCCTACCCCCACTGATTTTCTTTATTAGAAGTGTGAACCAATCTTTCGTTCTTTTTTTGTGTTCACGATAGATAAACTTTGTTTTATCATTCCATCAAAATCGTACGATAATGTAGACATACATACCTTTTTTTATACATGAGTATCGTTCTTTACTAAATATGTAGAATGTAGATACTAAATCCTAATAAAATTACTAATTTACAAAATGTTATCAGCAAATACTTGAACCAAGTGAGTTCTAAGTTTTGATTCGACGGTTTTACATTGAGTTCGTCTGCATGTTTGATCCACGATACCTCTCGAACGGTTCATCCGATTTTAATGACACTTTGAAGAAAAAAAAAATGTTCAACACAAAGGAAACTTTCTCATCAAATTTTGAGCCCGATAGGTCCCTCGGAAGGTCCCATATGTTGCAAAGAAAGGAGTTGGAGGCTAATTTACTAAATGTAATCAGCAAATACTTGAACCATGTGAGGTCTAAGTTTTGATTCGACGGTTTTACATTGAGTTCGTCTGTATGTTTGATCCACGATACCTCTCGAACGGTTCATCCAATTTTAATGACACTTTGAAGAAAAAGTTCAACACAAAGGAAACTTTCTCATCAAATTTTGAGCCCGATAGGTCCCTCGGAAGGTCCCATATGTTGCAAAGAAAGGAGTTGGAGCATATGTAAATGCTGTAGAGTGTGTAGCTATCTTTTGCAGTTTGAACTACTATTTACCTACTAAAACTAATGGAACCCGTGTTATTTGTGTTTTGTTCCAGTCGGAAGAGAGTGCGGCAGGACCCAGTCCGAGTGCCGAAGCCTCCACCTCCTCTGACGACAAACAGGACGACAAGGATGACGGCAAAAGCAAAAAGAAGAACAGATGCGGGATGTGCCGCAAGAAGGTCGGCCTCACCGGTAAGTTACGCCCTTTATCTTCTTCTTCGCCTTTTCCTGTGTACAAACGGGGTCGGCATTTTTCGTCAGCCTCTCAATCAGCCCTAACTAGGGTGATTGCTTTGGGCCGACATTTGGTTTTCGCACCTATCCAAGAACGGAAAAGTTTGATTTGAAAATTTCCGTCCTGGTTGTGATTCGAACACAGGTTGAGAGTCTGTGCTCTTGACCACTCGGCCACACTCTTGTGGTCCCCTAAATGGTGGGCGTACTGCGAGGGGTACGCACTCAACCTTTGCTATTATTTTAGCAAGGGAAATTCAGGCTGGTATACTCACAGCTCGCTTGACGTAGTGGTCAAGACGCTCGCCTGGTAAACAGGAAGACGCGGGGGTTCGAACCCGACCGAGGCATGGGATTTTATCTTTTTTTTTAATTGACCACATAATAATGGAACTCTAAGGGTTTGGTCCGTTAGGTGGTAGAGAAAGTCTCCGGTGTTAACCTCGCCTAGTGTTTAAACACCATCCACTCGAGAGTCTAATATTACTCTGTTGATAACTAGCAGATTCCCCGTGCTTCGCCACGGGAAATTGATCATAACTCGAGATTGAGATCGGTTTAGAAATCCGTATCTCACACTCTTGTGGTCCCCTAAATGGTGGGCGTACTGCGAGGGGTACTTTTCCCATTTCAGACGCATGTGGTCTGTGTCGTAGCATGCCCATCCCGTAGTATGTCCCTCATTAAATGTTAATTTCTGTGTTTCTTCCAGTATTAATTTTGAATTTCTTCCTTTTCAGTACGGACACAGGAATGCCGACCATTCCCAGCCTCATTTCGTCTTCTATTCTACCTACCTTTCGGTTAAAAATCCGTATCGCAAATTTCACAATCCCACCAAATTTCAGCTTTCTTGGCGGTGGGGGTCTTGCTACATCAGACGCATGTGGTCTGTGTCGTAGCATGCCCATCCCGTAGTATGTCCCTCAATAAATGTCAATTTCTGTGTTTCTTGTTTCTTCGAGTATTAATTTTGAATTTCTTCCTTTTCAGTACGGACACAGGAATGCCGACCATTCCCAGCCTCATTTCGTCTTCTATTCTACCTACCAGGGGAATAGAGGATGACGTACGTTATACTTTGATTAGAGGTCAAGATGAACGATAGATTAGAGGACAGATTTTGAAAATGAACATTGCTTTTATTATCATTTATCAACTGGTGGTGGTATACTAGAGGAAGGGGATTAGAGGATGACGTACATTATGCTTTGATTAGAGGTCAAGATGAACGATAGATTAGAGGTCAGATTTTGAAAATGAACATTGCTTTTATTATCATTTATCAACTGGTGGTGGTAAACTAGAGGAAGGGGATTAGAGGATAACGTACATAAGCTGTGATTAGAGATCAAGATGAACGATAGAGGTCAAGATGAACGATTAGAGGTCAGATTTTGAAATTGAGCTTTTATCGTCATTTGTCAGCCTAATTAGCTTGGTTGGTAGCGCGTCTGCCTTGTAAGCGCTAGGCCACGAGTTCGATTCCCGCCCGGAGCGGATTTTATCCTGAAGTGATAAGGTTCGTTCTCGGAACGGCTGGCTTTCTCCTATCCTGTCTTTCTTTTTGCTTTCGAGGCGATAAGACCTTAGCAGAATGTTACAGTTCCCTCTATCCAATCTATTGGATGCCATTAACTTCAAGTAGGTAGGTATCAACTTAACTTGTGTTTGGAGGAAAGGTGTTCTACCCCCCGACCCCCCCCCTTCTAACTTCGTCGATTTTTACTTTCCTTATCCTATACTTCCTATAGGAAGGAAAGTAATGTAATCGGGTCAAATTTTTGATGCTCAGTTTTTAGTGTCAAAACACGTTTTGAGGTCCCTAGAGCCTAAATCCAAAGTTTCAGCCATTGGTCCGTTGTGTCTGTCTGTAAACAAAATATCTCGAGAACGGTAAACGGTAAGAGCTAGAGACTTGGTATGTATAGCTGTCAAATGTGACAATAAGGATGCGACACGAAACTTTTGGTTAAGACCGGTGTAGAGATATTGTAAAAGTTAGGGTAAAAGAACACTCAAATAAGCATCATTCAATAGGATAAGGAAAGTCGTGTGATGTTCACACCAGATTTTTAAAAATAACTCGCTGTGTGATGCTAAAATTGCGAATTCTCAAAGGGTTAACGAATATTATGAACAATCACACGGTTCAACATTATGTTCATAATTATGTAGCACACATAATACACATGTGCTTTATGTAACTTTATTAATTAATTTACATAGGTACTTACCTATGTATTAGCTTTGTTTATAGCTATGTATGCTACCTATATCTTTGTAGGAATTGAATTAATTTATCAATTCACGAATATTTATCAAATCTTTGTTTCTACTTCCGCAAAACTCTTCTAGGGCTAGGGCATCTACATATAGTGGAAATAGTAGGTATGCGCGGGCCTGTTTGGCTTATACATAATAGATATTATAATACCCTGTGTTTGTGTGTCTAGGGCTAGGGCATCTACATATAGTGGAAATAGTAGGTATGCGCGGGCCTATATTTTAGTCTGGGAAATTGTGGGTATGCCCACGAAAAGTTTTTGTTTACATAGCGAAATGTGTGATTTTCCAATGTGGAATATGTGACGGTTGCCATTATTACAATGTGAACAGTAGTTTACTCTTGGGTTTTACTTAAAGTTGAGAATAAAAGAAAAAGAAGAATCAAAAGGAAAGAAAAAGAATACATAATTAAATTAAGAAAAAGAACCAATCTTGATTTTTTTTTTACAACCCTACCTAAAATTGATGTTCACCCCGGAATAGGTACAACCCGGAATTGATGCATGTGGAAAAACAAACAAAAACATATTGCGAATTCTCAAAGGGTTAATGAGAACATTATGAACAATCACACGGTTAAACATTATGTTCATAATTATGTAGCACACATAATACACAATATGTGCTTTATAATTAATTAATTTACATAGGTATACTTACCTATGTATTAGCTTTGTTTATAGCTATGTATGCTTCCTATCTTTGTAGGAATTGAATTAATTTATCAATTCACGAATATTTATCAAATCTTTGTTTCTACTTCCGCAAAACTCTGACGTTGTTATCCCTTCCTCTCTTCCGCTTTGTGTTTATTTCCTATATTCTTAAAATAAAGGAAAATAAATAGATTTGTTTAATTAGTGTTGGTATTCTTAAAATAAAGGACAATAAATTTATTTGTTTAATTAGTGTTGGTATAAGTTTTTTTTTCCTCCTTGAAATTTTAAATAATTTGCATCCAGCTTGGAGGGTTATTCTTCCGCTATGTATTTATTTCCTATAGGTATTCTTAAAATAAAGGAAAATAAATTTATTTGTTTAATTAGTGTTGGTATAAGTTTTTTTTTCCTCCTTGAAATTTTAAATAATTTGCATCCAGCTTGGAGGGTTAGCGTCTACCTATAGGTTCGATTCCCGTCGGGGTGGATTTTATTCTAAACAGATAGGGTTCGTTCTCGGAACGGCTGGCTTTCTCCTAGTCTGATGTACTTATTCCTTCTCTCTTCGCTTGCGGAACGATATTTTCTTTGTTTATTTGGATGACCTCCCCATCCCCTTCCCTTATCTCTGCCTCCCTTTCTTCCTCTTCTTCTTCTCCTCCTCCTCCTCTTTCTCCTCCTCCTCTTTCTCCTCCTCCTCCTCTTCCTCCTCCTCCTCTTTCTCCTCCTCCTCTTCTTCCTCCTCTTCCTCCTCCTCCTCCTCCTCTTTCTCCTCCTCCTCCTCTTCTTCTTCCTCCTCTTCTTCTTCCTCCTCTTTCTCCTCCTCCTTCTTCTCTTCTTCCTCCTCCTCCTCCTCTTTCTCCTCCTCCTCCTCTTCTTCCTCCTCCTCTTTCTCCTCCTCTTCTTCTTCCTCCTCTTTCTCCTCCTCCTTCTTCTCTTCTTCCTCCTCCTCCTCCTCTTTTCAGATTTTTGTTACATTTATTAACATTTAGAAGTTCTATGATGATTATTTTGCATTATTTCTTTGTGCTGTCTTAATTAAAACAACTAACTTGAAGTACGGTGAATTTATGGATTTTTTTTATAGCCTCTCATGATTCTTACAAAATATTTAGTCATCTTATCGTAGGTAACAGGCAGGCTGTGATGTTCTTGGGAATTTTCGCTTTTTTTTTATGTTCATAGACTTCATATTCTGTCAAAATCTTTTCTGCTCCTAGTATTTATGGAATTTATGTTTGTACATTATCAGGTACTTCTTTTGATGGAGGGAGAGGGAGGGGGGGTAGAAAGAGAGACAATGAAAGAAAAAAAAACCATAGCTCCAAATTAGTTCTTAACTCAAAATAACTTTCCTGAGAGGAACATTCATAGAGAATTCTTGGAATGTCTTTGCAGTTCCCACAGCTATGTAGGTAGTACCTACCTTGTAGGTACTCGTACATACCTGGACTGTGTTGTATGTACATATCTTGTACTCTTGTAGGTACTACCTACATACTACTTACATACCTGGACTGTGTTGTAAAATAGTGCTGCTGAAATAACTCGACCATGATTGTAGGTGTAACTAGTAGAGCAAACATGCTATGGTTAACTGATAAGGTCTTTCAAACCTTTTGAAAAAAATGGAGTCTTAAAATTGTGGTTTCCATTTTTTTTTCAATAGGTTTGATAGAGGGAACTTTAACTGATAAGGTCTTATCTTCCCGAAAGCAGGACGAAGATAGGATAGGAGAAAGCCAGCCTTCTGATAACAAACCTTATCTGTTTAGGATGAAATCCGCCCCTTGCTGAAATTGAACCCATGAAGTGCTTTCAAGGCAGATGCGCTACCCTCCAAGCTCCAGGGCCGGCCTCCAATCAACTCCAATGATTCTATGACTTACCTAATTTAATTAAGGATTCAGCTCCAAGTTTAATGTGCTCGTGAAAGAATTAATACAGTAAAATGATACGTAATTATTTCTCAGGATTCTAATTGTTGGTTTCTCTCTGTTTTTGTTTCAGGCGTGGTCGTGACATCACTCGAAATCCCATCTTTCTGATAGAGTGTAGCTATCTTTTGCAGTTCGAACTACTATTTACCTACTATAACTAATGGAACCCGTCTTATTTGTGTTTTGTTCCAGTCGGAAGAGAGTGCGGCAGGACCCAGTCCGAGTGCCGAAGCCTCCACCTCCTCTGACGACAAACAGGAGTGTAAATGAGGCTTCTTTCAAATCCTGTTTCACTTTGTCCATATATGTATCTCATTCTTGGTCTTCCCCTGTCTCTCTTACCTCCAACTTCCATATCTCTCAACCTCTTTCCAACATATTCTTGATCTCTTCTTTCTACATGTCCGAACCATAAAAAAAAACAGTTGACACCGAGGCGAAGGAAATAACTCGAACAATAAAACATTTCATTTAGTTCTACCGATGTTTTCCTTGGGAAAACACCGCGTATTGTTTTGCATGCATTTCTATCGAATACAGTCTCATTTTCCTTATGTCTGTATGAATATGGAATAGTACTATATCATGGGATATGTACTGTATATGGAACGCTTGGGTCGTGTGTGTTTTTCCTTGCATGTGTCAAGGGCGAATAAGAGATATTGAGTACAGAAAAAAAAATGTACTAGACAGTACGAGATATGACATACACATGGGCTCTGAATTGTGTTTTCCTTGGGAAAACTCCGCGTATAGTTTTGCATGCATTTCTATCGAATAAGTACTCGTTTTCCTTATGTCTGTATGAATATGGAATAGTATGTACTATATTATGGGATATGTTTGTACTGTATATGGAAGGCTTGAGTCGTGTGTGTTTTTCCTTGCATGTGTCAAGGGCGAATAAGAGATATTGAGTACAGAAATAAAAATGTACTAGACAGTACGAGATATGACATACACATGTGCTCTGAATTGATGAGTAGGCTGGGTTGGGGTCATTTTGAGACGGGCGCAATTTTAAGACTCCATTTTTTCAAGAGGTTTTCTATCAAACCTTTTGAAAAAAATGGAGTCTTAAAATTGCGGTTTCCATTTTTTTTTCAATAGTTTTGATAGAGGGAACTTTAACTGATAAGGTCTTATCTTCCCGAAAGCAGGAGGAAGATAGGATAGGAGAAAGTCAGCCGTTCCGATAACAAACCTTATCTGTTTAGGATAAAATCCGCCCCTTGCTGAAATTGAACCCATGAAGTGCTTTCAAGGCAGATGCGCTACCCTCCAAGCTCCAAGGCCGGCCTCCAATCAACTCCAATGGTTCTATGACTTACCTAATTTAATTAAGGATTCAGCTCTAAGTTTAATGTGCTCGTGAAAGAATTAATACAGTAAAGTGATACATAATTATTTCTCAGGATTCTAATTGTTGGTTTCTCTCTGTTTTTGTTTCAGGCGTGGTCGTGACATCACTCGAAATCCCATCTTTCTGATTATTTCTCCGGATTCTAATTGTTGGTTTCCCTCTGTTTTTGTTTCAGGCGTGGTCGTGACATCACTCGAAATCCCATCTTTCTGACACCTTCGACGTGTTGCTCGAATCCTCCCCTGTGAATTGAGAAATCAAGTTTCCAGCCCTGCTGTTGAGATCGCCGGAATTCGTGCTCTACAGTCATCAATAATAAAAATCAAATCAAAAATAAATAAATAAAAGCTTGAAAGGAAATTTATTTTCCCCTAAAGAAAAGCACAATACCAATTTCCATCGCAATTTTTACAATACCAAAACGTCGGCCTGACCGGTAAGTTACGCCCTTTGTCTTCTTCTTCGCCTTTTCCCGTGTACAAACGGGGTCGGCATTTTTCGTCAGCCTCTCAATCAGCCCTAACTAGGGTGATTGCTTTGGGTGAAATTGGCTACAAATTTTACGGGTGGATGCCCCTCGCACTCAACCTTTGCTATTATTTTAGCAAGGGAAATTCAGGCTGGTATTCTCACAGTAAATCAAAAAGAAATAAATAAAAGCTTGAAAGGAAATTTATTTTCCCCTAAAGAAAAGCACAATACCAATTTCCATCGCAATTTTTACAATACCAAAACCCTCAACACAAATTTAACCAAAAAACGAAAATTTCCACCAATAAAATCTAATCAAATTCACACAAAACTAAAAACCTAAAAGTAACCAAATCTGACCATTATTAACAACTCATTGTTTTTACAACCTCCCACACACAACTAAAGTTTCGGACAAAGAATTAATCAGATCTGTAAAGGTGCAAATCAATTTAAAATTGGCTTTCTCCCGATAGTAAAATCTCCAATTGGACTTTAAACGATTAAATTGTTTACAAAAACAACCCACCAAATCTGTAAGAAATAACTTTTTTCCTATATTTTTGTGTTGAAAATTTTTCACTGTTTAAAAGAAGTTTCGGACAAAGAATTAATCAGATCTGTAAAGGTGCAAATCAATTTAAAATTGGCTTTCTCCCGATAGTAAAACCTCCAATTGGACTTTAAACGAATAAATTGTTTACAAAAACAACCCACCAAATCTGTAAGAAATAACTTTTTTCCTATATTTTTGTGTTGAAAATTTTTCACTGTTTAAAATTTAAATTTAAGTTAATCTTCTCATAGGAGAAACTCGTGTGTGAAATCTAGACCTTGCTTTTTCTTAAGCAAAAAGGACTTGAAAAAAAGAGGACTAAGTTAATCTTCTCATAGGAGAAACTCGTGTGTGAAATCTAGACCTAGCTTTTTCTTAAGCAAAAAGGACTTGAAAAAAAGAGGACTTTCTAAAAAGAATTCGTGAAAAGAACTTCCTAAACAGAAGAAGACTTCAACTCAGAAGAATTTCTATAGACTTTCCTGAAAAAGGACTTCCTAAGCGAAGAAGACTTCAACCCAGAGGACTTTCTAAAAACTTCCCTGAAGAAGGACTTCCTAAGCGAAGAATCTAAACAGAAGAAGACTTCAACTCAGAAGAATTTCTAAAAACTTCCCTGAAAAAGGACTTCCTAAGCGAAGAAGACTTCAACCCAGAGGACTTTCTAAAAACTTCCCTGAAGAAGGACTTCCTAAGCGAAGAATGGAGCGGGAATCAAATTCCATGCAAGCGTTGTGCCGAAGCGGATGCGGTTTCTATGGCAACCCGGCTACGGACGGACTCTGCTCTATCTGCTACAAGGAAGCATTGAAAAAGAAACAGCAGCCCCCCAGCGCCTCGCCCTCGTCAGCTTACACTCACTCCTCACACAGGTAAGGTCCTTGGTTCGACTCACAAATAAATATAAAATAAAAACACCCCTAAAGGGGATTTAGCTAAAAAATCAAAGATTGTACCTTCGTACCGCTTTCGCATTACTTCAAGGCATATTCTTTTACATACATGCATATCCAAGAGTTGAAAAAGAAACAGCAGCCCCCCAGCGCCTCGCCCTCGTCAGCTTACACTCACTCCTCACACAGGTAAGGTCCTGGGTTCGACTCTTGTGAGCCCCCCCCCAAAAAAAATATAAAATAAAGAAATCCCTAAAGGGGATTTAGCTAAAAAATCAAAGATTGTACCTTCGTACCGCTTTCTCTTTACTTCAAGGCATATTCTTTTACATACATGCATATCCAAGAACGGAAAAGTTTGATTTGAAAATTTCCGTCCTGGTTGGGATTCGAAATCGATTTAATCTGGTTTTGGATCGGGATTTTTATTTGCTCTTTTCACTTTTCGACAAGGTAATCAATATTTTTTTTATTTATTCTAAAGTTCAATATTTTGCCTTCATCTTGCTTCGTTTCGTCATAATTTTGATTTATTATAACTGTTATACAGATGGAAGTATTTATTTATTTTATCTGTAGCATGTTTAATCGACTATTACGATACATAGATACTGTAATATCTTTTTTTATTAATTTTTTATCGTAGTTTTTGCCATCTCCCATCTGATGGGCATGGTCTTTAATTGATTGCATCATCTTAATTTTAACCCTTTACGTAACTGCAAAAATATACGAGTACATACACAATTACAAATACCTACTGCGTGCAAACAGAAAAGATATTAAAAAAAAAAAAATAATAATTATATATATATCGGTGTGAACATTACACGACTTTCTATTACATTACTGTAGAACTATTTATGGTGAATAAAATACAAGTACATAGGGTCAACTTCTTTGGACTCCGAAGGACCCTAAAAACGGATATAATTTCCCACCCATTTCCCAAAATTGAACATTTGAACAAATTGCAATACTTTTACATTAGAAATTTCAGATTCCCCATCTTCTTCTTCTTTTGCAATGTTTCCGTTCAGATGGGGTCAGCATTTTTCGTCAGCCTTTTCCTATCAGCTCGGTCGTTCACTTCATCACCAGTTAGTCCCGTATTCCCCCATACTTAGTGTAATAGAAAGTAAATCCCTTATTCCCCATGGGGTAATAGAAAGTAAGTCCCTTATTCCCCATAGGGTAATAGAAAGTAAAAATTGGCACGTGATGAGGAAGGCGGCCACGGGAGAAGCAGTTGAAAATTACGTCTCTGTTCTATCCATTTAACCCTTTGAACTCGTGACAAGTCCATGTGATAACGCGAGGCCGAAATGGATCAGTAATTCAGTGAGGCGGTGATGAAATCGGCTCCCCAAGGGGTTATTCGATAAAGAACTTTGCGCTGCTGTCGTATTGCGTACTTTCCCAATAGATATGGACATGACGCATCTAAAGCCCCCCATATACCTTGCAACCGCTTGTGCAAACATGGAAGAGGTGTTCATCTAAGTTTAAAGTTTGCACAAACCCTACCATACACGTGCGAACAGGTTGTCAAGGAGTGTTTGCGCCAAATATGTCGATCCAGAGATCCAGACCGATTTTATGCATACAGCTTGCACAACCATCCGAAACCATCGTACTCGGCTTATACAAGCACAGAAACAGTAGGTATCTTACACGGGCGAACTGTGCAAAATGTTTCAATCCAGACCGATTTTACTCATACAGCTTGTACAAGCACACGAACAGGACCATATTACGGATGAACTGTATGCGCTAACATAATCGTATGTTTGCGCAAATTGTTCGCCCATGTATGGAGGGCTTAATAGTTCGCCCGTTAGGGAATGGAGAAAAAAAAAAAAAAAAAGTTAGCTGGAGTGTTTGGTTTTTCTGGATCTGTGGAATAACATTGCGGTTTAATTAACCGGAAGAGTGTGGGGAGTCAGTGGAACAAGAACACGTAAGTGACAAAGTGAGAACCAGTCATTGTTTCTCCCCGGGCTTTTTAAAGATTTTAACGTTTTAAGTCCCCTCGACAAACTTGAAAAAGTAAAACCAAAGTATTAAACAATCTCTATGTATAAAAAAAGGAAGATATTTTGGCAAGGTAGGTTGGATGTATGTTAAGACAAGTATACCCCAAGATACAACTAGCGCGTATTTACGCTGAGACTTTTTAGGTAGGTTCGGACTGCGGTGGAACTTTGTAGTTAGTCATCAGATAAGACAGAGTAGCAGACAAGAACCTTCGATTCGGAAGGGTAAGGCGTTTTATAAGACTGCAGGATTACTGCAGTGCAGATCTCAACCTGGATCGGGGAGTTCGTGGCAAAAGGAGGTAGTGTAATCGTCGGGGGGGG
>NW_007378777.1:31151-96475 GCF_000475195.1 Diaphorina citri
GCAGACGAGGAAGTAAACTGTACTATGTCAAGAAAGGTTCGTATTGGTAATTCAGTGTAATACATGGTGATACATGCTCGGTTTTCATGTATGCATGAGTGAAGACTGACCCTGTTGTATTTGATGGCACACTTTGATTATACCCGAATGAAAAAGCGTGTGTGCTCAGGCTAAAAGTTATTATGCAAGAAGATACCAAGGTGTTAAGTCGTTGTCATACAAGTTGAGAACACTGGAAAAAAAGAAAAAAAAAGTTGCCCCCGGTAAAAAAAAAAAAAAAAAAAAAAAAAAAACATACTGGTGCCCCCCCCCCACATACCGAATATTTTGATTTTGTTGTGGATATAAATACATGTGAACCAGATTTAAGTACATATGTAATTATGTACCTACTGAATACGAGTATAAATAAATAATGTACTAGATATAAATACGATATGTGAGAGAGTCAGGTTCCCAAATTCCCAATTACCCACAAAAAATGTATATATACCATTCTTTATTAGTCTCAAAACTCAAAATACATGCAGGTACATATTTATATCCTAAATTCAAAACAATAGGGCAATAAATATAATATTTTTTTTTTATATAAATTGGATATGGGAAGTAAAAACTTGTGATTTAGTGGACCCAAAATCTAATCAGATCAAATTTCACCGTTTATGTACAGAACATTTTTTGCCAAATTTCATAAAAAAAAACAAACATCAAAATGGCATATGAACCATTCGTTCACTACTACACTTCTTCTCAGGGAATGTTCTATTCTACACAGTACACACAAAGAACAGCTGTTATACACCACATCATACGTACATAAGTAACGTATGTATATGTATATCGTAATCACGTGTCTGATGCCTGAACAACACACACTCACATAATGCTAATATGTTGAACATCAGTATTATGTGCTTGCTACATATTGCACACACTAGATGGCATTCCACATACACAATGTGTATTATATGATAAGATGGATGCTACACGTGTGCCTCTGTTGTGCCTGTATGGGGATCCCCGGGACCTGAAATTGGTAGGAGGGCGCAAAGTTGCTGGGGGGTGTCGTAACATCCGCTGACTCCCTATCTTTCGAAAATTTCCCCATATTTTTTTTTTTACTTTTTGTTATTTAGGTATATTTATTTTCATTTCCTTATTCTTAGATATTTATTATTTTTACTTATCGGTATTTTCTCGAACGCGAAATGTTCCTTCGGTTCATTTTAGCACAGATCACACTGTATGTGTGTGCGAGTAGTGCAGATTTCTCATGTAATTTGAACCACCTTTTATGTGTAAATTTCAAGATGAATTTTTTCGTATACAGAACAGTGCAATAGTCCTAAAATAAAATGGACGCGGCACATAAGGGATCAGGAAGAGACCGCCTTTCGTACACAGAAAGCCCAGTTTGAGGCTTAGGTGATGGGGCAAACAACCCGAAAAGAAAAAACCTTCTGTAATTTTGATGATAAATTACAAAATATCCTCCTGCTGCAAAACTACCCAGTATGTGTAGTGTAGTGAATTAGTGATAGTCTGATAGTGTAGTGTATTGCGAATTTATCGTAGCTCATCGGCAATCGCGTGCCAACCGATAAGACAGAAGCGCGACGTAGTTTTTCATCATATGATTATTGTTTCTATTACGCCGAAAAAATATTTAGCAGACTTAACTGCTGAGGTCTTATCTTCCCGGCTACCCGACAGCGAAGAAGGAACAGGATAGAAAAAACCAGCCGTTTTTTTTAAAAGAGGTTTGATAGAGGAAACTGTAACTGCTAAGGTCTTATCTTTCCGAAAGCGAGGATGGAAGACAGGATAGGAGAAAGCCAGCCGTTCCTAAGAACGAACCTTCTTCGTTGAGGATATATTCCGGCCCTGGCGGGAATCGAATCCGCGCCCTAGCGCTTACTAGACGCGCTACCAATCAAGCTAACTAGGCTGGCACTAACAGACTTTCAAAGCGGACAGACAGAAAATTGCAAAATCGAGAAACTTCGTTCGTAGAAAAACACGGTTCATCTTTGGGACCACCGATCATTTTCTTTGCCAAAGGTTTTAAAGGGCCCCGTACTTGTCCGGTATATTTCAATTTCATATTTCTAAAATTTCATCACCTGAGAGAGGTATGACGTCACAGAATATTATAAACGGAAGTGACATAACATCTAAAGTGAAGAAAGAAAACAAAAAACAACAGAGAATTTATTTGGATATCACGTGGGTTTCCGCGTTTTGTGTGTTCCTTACGCGTTTTTCTTTCATGAATTATGTATTGCTGACCATACGTCCCGCTTTCGGCGGGACAGTCCCGCTTTGGAGCCTCTGGTCCCGCTGTCCCCAGAAATCCTCTGGGGACGCTAAAATGTCCCGCTTTCGCCTAAAGTCCCGATATTGTCCCGCTTTAGCTGGTCCGAACCTAATATTATCATTGATAGCAATGAGCTCGGGAAAAATCCAATTTTACGATGGTACATAATGTGTTTTATATGATAAGATGGATGCTATATGAAATACACGTGTGCCTGTATGGGGATCCCCGGGACCTGAAATTGGTGGGGGGGCGCAAAGTTTCTGGGGGTGTCGTAACATCCTTTTTTTTTAATGTACCTACCTGTTTATTTATATTTCATTTATATTTATTCTTATTTGATTAACTTTATATTTTTTTCGGGAGCGAGAGAGAGAGGGGAGGGGGAGAGAAAGAGAGTCAGTGTATAAAGAGAAGAGAGAGAGATAAAGAAAAAAATGTAGGTCATCTCGTATTGGAGCGTGCTTGGATTTCATTTCTCTCTCTCTCTCTCCCCCCCTCTTCTTCCTCGTCTTCCTTCCCTCGTTCCCTCCCCTCCTATTTTTCCACTCTCCTCTTCCTCCCCTTCCTCTCTTTTTCTCTTCCCCTATTCTTGTCTCCCCCCTCTCTTCTCTTCTTCCTCCTCGTTTTAACTCTATCCTAGGATAAAAGAGAACAGTACAGTTTGGATTTGTGTTCAATTGTTCAATCCCATCATTGTTATTATTATGAATTGTCTGTGCCATCTACAGGGTGTTCCTAAAAGATGCGCATCATTCTAATGACACTGTTAAACGTTTAACCAGGAGGTCTAAAATTTGTTTAATATTGTCATTGGAATTTCAAATTTGTCTTGAGTCGATAGGGTGACTCATAAATAGAGCTGGAGTAAGTGCTAGCCTACTGCTGGGGTAACGGAATCGTCCCATTCCAACCGTATAAATAAATAAGCTCTTACTCTCACTTTAAGTTGTTATTTTATGTTGGTTTTGTTTCTCTAATGTGTTATTTCTTGAATGCATTTATACCATTTATTATTTTATGTTATTTCTCTAATGTCTAGTTTTTATTATTAAATACACTAATGGTTTTGTCTGATTTCTTTCTGTCCTCAGGTAATTATTACATCATAGAACAATATGAGGGAATATTCTGGAATTCCTGGATAACCTTCTTTTATTGTACGACTCTCCATGCTGAAAATGAGTAAGTTAATGAACTAGCGAAAATGTCGAAGCAATAAGTATGTGTTAATCACGGTTGGTCCAGTGGTAACGCGCTTGCTTGCCATGCAGAAGGTCCCGGGTTCGAATCCCACCATCGACAAAAATTTGTACTCGGAAGTTGTAGAGGAATGAGACGAATAAGTAGTGGGGAGAGAGAGATGGGACGAAAAGAAGAGTGGTTTGAAGATGGGAACAAGTAGGAGAGAGAAAGAATGAAAGAAAGAGAAAGATAGAAAATAGGAACAAGTAGGAGAGAGAGAGAGAGAGAGAGAAAAGAAAAGAAAAGGGTAGATAAGGAGTGGGATTGATGAGTAAACAAGAGTTTGTGTACGGGAAAAGACAGAGAGAAAAGAGAATAGGTTTGATAGAGAAAGAAGAAACCTTGAGACAAGGGAGAGAGAGATAGATAGATAGAGGAGGAGGAGGAGGAGGAGGAGGAAAAAGAGAAAATAAGGAATTACGAAAGAAGAAGGGGGGAGCGAGAGAGAGAGGGGAGGGAGAGAGAAAGAAGTGTATAAAGAGGAGAAGAGAGAGAGAGGAGATAAAGAAAAATGTAGGTCATCTCGTATTGGAGCGTGCTTGGATCTCTCTCTCTCTCTCTCTCTCTCTTCCCTTATTTATTCCTTAGTTTCTTTGTGTTCTTTCTCTTTTTGCGAGGCCAGAGGTTCAGTTATCCTAAGAGATGTGCTATGTACTCTATTTTATTAAAAACAAAAGTACCATGTTTCAATTTCAATTTCTTTTTAATAGTGTACAACGGAACTGCTTTTGCATTATTTCATTGCAGAAGCACACCCTGGCCTGGCCGGGTCTCGAACCCGGCATCTTCAGGTTGAGAGTCGTGTACTCTTGACCGCTATAATTTAAGCTAGGTAGAAGTCAAATGAATCTAGGATTCTAGGGACATAGCCTGTTTTTACTTCGATTTTCTCTCAACAGAGCTTATTTTCTTTCTATTTTCCTGGGACTTGGTCCATTATTATTTTTTTTCTTCTATTTTTACTCTTCTATTTCATTCATTTATGACTGCTCCTCCCTTCTACTGCTCATTTATTATAAATGTCTTCAATATCAATAAAAGATAAAGATAAAGACATGAATGTAACCCACACTTCCTATCTCAATGTCAGAGTCAGGGCCACTGAGGTCATTCAAGCTAGAAACACAGAAAGAGACAAGACTTGTACTCTTTAAAAACTGAGTGAGGACTGACGGGAGGCTTGAGGTATGGACAGACGAGTGTTTACACGTTCAAACTGGGTTTGTGCAAACCGGGTTTGACGTAAAAATTGAAGATTTTTTTTGGTTTGCGCAAACGTTTGTGCAAACCATCAAACTAGTGTTTACACGCTCAAACTTTCATCAAACTTGGACGGCCAGGGATGTCCAACTGGTGGGCCGCGAACATTTGTTTAAAATGGCCGGAGCTTCCTGAGATTTTCCGTTTTAATAAGAGCGGGGTTTACCAAATCAGAATTGAGATAGGCATATAATTGAGCTTTACACCTAGTTAATGGATTTATTTAATTTTGACATCCTTTGTAAATACTATTTTTTACTTAGGTTATTTATGAAATTGAATACTTACGAGTTGGTTATTTATCCCGACTCGGAGTTTCGTCTATTTCATAGACATTTTCAAGGGAAACTGAGTGTAGGTGTTGTTGTTGTTGTTGCTGATAGTGACAGTGGTGGGGGTGTAGACACTGTCACCTGATGACTGATCAGCTGGTCCCTCTTCCTTTTTACACCTTGTTCAATCCAGAATTGAAGCCAAACGACTTCGTAAAACGAGTCTAAACAAAGAATGTAACAAGAGGGAGCCTCCTACAGGGGGAAAGTGTCACCTTGACTTTCCCCCTACCTCAACGACTTCCTCCCTCAAGCTTGACGTTGGCCTAAAATTTTGCCCGGATTTTCGAGGGGCTCTCACTTTGAGACCTTATAAAGGCTGCATGTCCGTTCGTGAGGCTGAAAAGTGTCTTTATAAGGTAGGTAGCAAATATTTTTGGGGGAGGAAAAGGCGAAAAGGGATTTCTGAGTTTTTTTCCCCTCCTATCCCCTTTTCACGTCTCTTCATTTTCCCCTCTCTATCTTTCCCTTTAATTTTCTTATCCCCTCTCTCTGTCCATTGAGATCTCACGAAGTGATGACTCATAGTGATTATGATTACTGGACATGAGTCAAACCTAATAGTGAATCCTATCGCTGGTACTCGCGGATGACGTCATCGGTTTGTTTTCTCTCCGAGTGACGAGATGACTTGAGAATTAGATCACAATATGACAATTTTAGTAGTAGCCTGCTGCTGGAATAAAGGTATTTTTCAGTCCTATTAACATGCACTTGTGTACATACGACTAGATTACATACCTTTTGAGGTTGTGAAATATCTTAGAAAAGAGATGCAGATGAATAAACCTCAATCAAAACAGAGTTGAGACTTTGAGAGCTAAGCTAAGCTAACTACGTACAATATATATTGATGACGTCATCGTCATACTGGTGATCTGAATATGACTGGTTTTTTCTCATTGATATTTTGTATTGATGACGTCATCGTCATACTGGTGATCTGAATATGACTGGTTTTTTCTCATTGATATTTTTACTTTCTATTACTACAGTTATTTGTCTAACTGATAGGTTGTGGCTTTTGGCTCCACGAATCGTAATCATAGCTTGTTTTTTGGCTTTTTTTTTTTTAATCAAACGGCTGGATAAAGTCCCTGGTTTGGCCATTTTTCCGCAATCCGCATCAAATCTACTGGTACAAAATTTTGTACCTTATGAGCTTATGACGTAAGTTTGAAAGTTTGACATAGCTACATCCTGCTCTAGAAATAATAGGTACATCAGGGTATTTTTTTTTCTTTCTTTTTTTTTTTCATCTTGAGTTTGCAATTTGGAGACGTATCATGGTATGCAAAAATTGAAACAAATTGTTTCTTTTAGACGAATAATATTGTGGAAAAGGTTGACTCTGATAATTTGAGACGAATCGTAATGGTTCCATTTTCTTTGTTGAAAGGTTCCATCAAGTCAGTCAGGTATTAGTTGTACTGTAGTTCGGCTTTGGTTATCAGGTCTTATCGGAGAACGCCCTGGTGAGCTGTTATCAGGTCTGTTTGACTTGTTATCAACTTCTCAATGGGACTTTGTGTCTTTTATCTACTTTTTGCGTCCCATTTGTAATTTGAGACTGGTTTTGAATGCAATTATTCGACGAATCTTTCCCTTATTTGTTTCTTTGTGTTCTTTCTCTTTTTCTTTATGCGAGGCCAGAGATTCAGTTATCCTAAGAGATGTACTATGTACTCTATTTTATTAAAAATAAAAGTACCATGTTTCAATTTCTTTTTAATAGTGTACAACGGAACTGCTTTTGCATTTTTTCATTGCAGAAGCACACCCTGGCCGGGTCTCGAACCCGGCATCTTCAGGTTGAGAGTCGTGTACTCTTGACCGCTATAATTTAAGCTATAGATAAAAGTCAAATGAATCTAGGATTCTAGGGACATAGCCTGTTTTTACTTCGATTTTCTCTCAACAGAGCTTATTTTCTTTCTATTTTCCTGGTTCTACAGGATTAGGAATGGAATACATATTAGGATTCTAGTAGTAGAAGGAACGAACCTTTTTTTGAATAGAACGTACTAGATTACTAGAAGATACGTAGTAAGGTAGTACCCTTTTTCGAAATCCTGACTTTGATAGATACGATAAAATTAAATACGTATAAATCAAAACGAATGTTATATGGAGGAAGGAGAGGTTCTTGACCCCCCGAGGCATCGAAGCAGGGTCTGGGGTCTGGCTGACTTGAGTGAAACCTTTTCTGTGTCTAGTGAAGGGTTTGGGATTTTTTTTAACCCTCTTCTCATGCGGGTATTGGGTGCACCTGGTGTAAAATGGTTAAGCCTCAGTCACACGGAGTGGGTGACGGTGAATTTATGAACAGCTTGTAAAGTTGTACACTCAGTTCGTGTGGTTGCGGCTTTTTTTAAAGAGGTTTGATAGAGGGAGCTTGTAACTACTAAGGTCTCATTCTTCTGAGAACGAACCTTATCTGTTTAGGATAAAGTCCGCCCCGAGTGGAAATCGAACCCGCCACCTAGTGCTTACAAGGTAGGCTCGCTACCATTTCAAAAAGACAATTTTTCAATAGATTTTTCTAAAGAACTTGCACTTGGTTCTAATGGACCAGCGTCCAGCGGTTCTCAATCTTTTTTCGTCCGCGTACCCTCTGGGTACCCGGGTTTAGTCTACTGATTAGATAATAGAGTATGATGGGTGGCATTACAGAAGCCCAGATAAAATCCCACATTAACCAACCCATATAAAATCACTAGCCCAGCCTGTGTGTTGAGATGGGTTAAACCCAGTGACCACTGAAGTGGAAACCCTCCTTACACCGAGGTTAAACCTAACTCTCGTCTTCCTGTTGTGTGATATCTTGGATAACTTTGATACTGATTATGGTGGATATTTCGATCGATAGAACCCAATAATCTAACATCTAACAAACTAGTCAAGGAGTGGATGATGGATCAATGACATCAGATAAGTCAATAGTCAATATCCTATTTAGCTTGGAAGGGGCGTCAGCGTCTGCCCTATAAGCGCAAGGTCGCGGGTTCGATTCCCGCCCGGAGCGAACTTAATCCTAAACAGATAAGATTCGTTCTCGGAACTACTGGCTTTCTCCTATCCTGTCCTCCTCTCTATTCGCTTTTGGGATGATATCAGATTATTTTAGGTAACAAGCAACCTCCGCGCCTGATTGGGTGTCACACCAAGCTTGCAAACCAGGAGGCAGTGGGTTCAATCACAGCTTGCAAATACAAAAAAAAAAAAAAAAAAAAAAAAAAAAAAAATAATTTAAGCTAGATAAAAGTCAAATGAATCTAGGATGCTTGGGACATAGCCTGTTTTTACTTTGATTTTCTCTCAACAGAGCTTTGTTTTTACTTTGATTTTCTCCCAACAGAGCTGATTTTCTTTCTATTTTCCTGGGACTTAGCCCATTATTTTTTTTTCTTCTATTTTTACTCTCCTAGTTTTCATTCATTTATGACTGCTCCTCCCGCCTACTGCTCATTTATTATAAATGTCTTTCATATCAATAAAAGATAAAGATAAAGACATAAATGTATCCCACACTTTCTATCTCAATGTCAGAGTCAGGGCCACTGAGGTCATTCAAGTTAGAAACACAGAAAGAGACAAGAATTGTACTCTTTAAATGTGCAATTTATAGCGAGAGAAAATACAAAGAAAATAAATAATTCACCCCCACTGAGATATGGAATTAGAGGTAGAGATACATAACACAGGGCAGGGGTTCCCAAAATTATGAGGCCCTTTTCTTAAAATTGTGAACGTTCCGCGCTCCCTTTACCGGTTTTTATGTGATCTTCCCGTTGGTCTTGAAGTGCTTTACGGTCCCCTCGGGGGGCCGGGACCCCAGTTTTGGAACCACTGATATAGAGGAAATGTTCAAACTATATTAGAGGAAGGGGAATAGAGGATGACGTACATTGTGCTTTGATTAGAGGTCAAGATGAACGATAGATTAGAGGTCAGGTTTTTAAAATGAAACATTGCTTTTATTAACATTTGTCAGCCTAATTAGCTTGGTTGGTAACGTCTGCCTCCCGC
This sequence comes from Diaphorina citri, assembly GCF_000475195.1. NCBI lineage: Eukaryota > Metazoa > Arthropoda > Insecta > Hemiptera > Psyllidae > Diaphorina > Diaphorina citri. The sequence continues at coordinate 40,338 of NW_007378777.1, forward strand.
CCGGGGCGGATTTTATCCTGAAGTGATAAGGTTCGTTCTCGGAATGGCTGGCTTTTTACTTTCGGGGCGATAAGACCTTAGCAGATGTTACAGTTCTATTGGATGCAATTAACTTCAAGTAGGTAGGTATCAACTTAACTTGTGTTTGGAGGAAAGGTGTTCTACCCCCCCCCCCCTTTTATATTCAGGGCCGTATTTGTATTGTATTGTGCCTTTAAATGACCACCAAATAAAGGTTTATTTATTTATATTCAGGGCCGTATTTGTGCCACTGTGGTCAGTAAACACCAAATGAACAGATTGGTACATCAGTTATCAAAATAGTCTTATCAACACCAAATATACTCTCGGCTGTCAGATGCAATCATTTATTACATGGTATATTCAGGGCCGTATTTGTATTGTATTGTGCCTTTAAATGACCACCAAATAAAGGTTTATTTATTTATATTCAGGGCTGTATTTAGGTGGGAGGGGGGCGAGGGGGCCCGCAACCCCCCTCCGGGCCCGCAACCCCCCTCCCCTTCTCGGTTTTCGGCTACGAAATGATTCGGTGGTTGTCAATAAAACCAAACTGGCCAAGCTTTTCGCTAACATCCAGTATTCTTATTATACAGATTTGATTATTATCAGATTACCACTATTCTTATGCACATTTTCAGCTCATATGCGAAACAAAATGCAATTTGTGCAGTCACCATAAACCATTTTACAAGATAAACTCTAATTGCACCTTACACCATCGGAGCTACACAGCTGACAACTTTGTTTACATAACTCTCTCCGACGTATGTGTGATAAGCTGTAACGTTGTCATAGCAACCAGCCAAGATCTTATCACTAGTTGTCTACTCCTCGGGCTATGTGTGATAGCGTTGAGGTTTTTATTGGGTGTGATAAGGAGTCTTATAACGTAACACAACCTCAGTGGTGTAGTGAAGGACTTCGGATCTGGAGGTTGGGGGTTCGAGTCCCAAAGTTAAGTTTTTTATTGGATGTGATAAGGAGTCTCATATAAATCTTTTGATTAATTATCTGTGGTAAAGCAGAGAGCTTTTGCACAACTTTTGTGGGTATCACACTATCACAGCATTACTAAATGCCTTCCCTATTCTCACCCCTGTTTCCGTGACTACTTTGGTTTTCTATTCCTAATTGGTTATAGCTATGAAATTACAGAGTTTTCAAAAGTTGTCTTCCCTGAAAATCTTTTGTGAAGTCTTTCACGGGCATCGTTTAGCCCGTGGTCCTCATATTAGACAGCTCTCATTTAGACTTGGTCCAAACCAAGATTAAACTGACAGTGTCTTGTCCTCTTGTTGTCCTTGGCTGGCCATAATTATACACATAGGAAATGATCAGCTACGCCTTGTGTCTATGTCTAGGGCGACTATACTGTAAATTGTGGGTATGCGTTGGCTGGTTTAGTCCATATTAGAATACCCTGTGTTCATGTGTCTCTGTCTAGAGCGCCTATACTGGAAATTGTGGGTATGCGCACAACTAGGTTTTGTAGCTATGCCTCAATGCCTCAGTTATGTGTCCGTTATCTGTCCTTGTTTGTCTCGGTTTCTTTATCTACAGAGACGCGGTCATTGGACTTGTTTTCTGGATGTCTAGTGTTATAGTGTTATTTTACATTTATTTCGGTCTTTGTATTTTCGGGCTACATTTTGGTCTTTGTATGTTCTCGGACGAAAGTATTTGACTATGTATTAAGGTTAGGATTTGATAGAGGAAACTGTAACTGCTAAGGTCTTATCGTCCTGAAAGCGAAGAGAGACAGAAAACAGGATAGGAGAAAGCCAGCCGTTCTGAGAACGAACCTGGTCTGTTCAGGATAAAATCCGCCCCGAGCGGGAGTCGAACCCGCGACCTAGCGGTTACGAGGTAGACGCTCTCTAGTTGCTTATTCTACGTTTAGTCGAAACCATTGAGACTTTAATAATTTATTCAGATTTTTGTTACATTTAATAACATTTAGAAGTTCTATGATGATTAATTCGCATTATTTCTTTGTTTGCTGTCTTAATTAAAAACAACTAACTTGAAGTACGGTGAATTTATGGATTTTTTTTTTATAGCCTCTCATGATTCTTACAAAATATTTAGTTATCTTATCGTAGGTAGGTAATAGGCAGGCTGTGATGTTCTTGGGAATTTTCGCTTTTTTTACGTTCATCTACTTAATATTCTGTCAAAAAAATTTCTGCTCCTAGTATTTATGGAATTTATGTTTGTACATTATCAGGTACTTTTTTTGATGGAGGGAGAGGGAGGGGGGGTAGAAAGAGAGACAATGAAAGAAAAAAAACCATAGCTCCAAATTAGTTCTTAACTCAAACTAACTTTCCTGAGAGGAACATTCATAGAGAATTCTTGGAATGTCTTTGCAGTTCCCAGCTATGTAGGTAGACAGGTAGTACCTACAAGGTAGGTAGGTAGGTACATACCTGGACTGTGTTGTATGTACATATCTTGTACTCTTGTAGGTACTACCTACATACTACATACCTGGACTGTGTTGTAAAATAGTGCTGCTGAAACAACTCGACCATGATTGTAGGTGTAACTAGTAGAGCAAACATGCTATGGTTGGGTTTTAACGTCACCGTATAACTTTAGCTGAGGTTTTCGTCACCGTATAGCTGAGGTTTTCGTCACCGTAGAGCTGAGGTTTTCGTCACCGTATAGCTGAGGTTTTCGTCACCGTATAACTTTAGCTGAGGTTTTCGTAACGTATAACTTTAGCTGAGGTTTTCGTCACCGTATAACTTTAGCTGAGGTTTTCGTCACCGTATAACTTTAGCTGAGGTTTTCGTCACCGTATAACTTTAGCTGAGGTTTTCGTCACCGTATAGCTGAGGTTTTCGTCACCGTATAGCTGAGGTTTTCGTCACCGTATAACTTTAGCTGAGGTTTTCGTCACCGTATAACTTTAGCTGAGGTTTTCGTCACCTTCTACTCAAGGGCTTATTGGCACAGTTATTCTACTCAAGGGCTTATTGGCACAGTTATTCTACTCAAGGGCTTATTGGCACAGTTATTCTACTCAAGGGCTTATTGGCACAGTTATTCTACTCAAGGGCTTATTGGCACAGTTATTCTACTCAAGGGCTTATTGGCACAGTTATTCTACTCAAGGGCTTATTGGCACAGTTATTCTACTCAAGGGCTTATTGGCACAGTTATTCTACTCAAGGGCTTATTGGCACAGTTATTCTACTCAAGGGCTTATTGGCACAGTTATTCACTTGCAAAGTGTGGGTACATTGGTGGTGTAGTGGTCAAGGCGCTCGCCTGGTAAACAGGAGGGCGTGGGTTCAATCCCAGCCGAGGTATGGAATTTTATCCTCAATATAATTTGAGAATTTGACCACAATAATAGTAGTAGCCTATTGCTGGAGTAAAGGGAGTTTTCAGTCCTATGCGAGCTGTATAAATAAGCACTATTATTATTATTATTTTCAGTGAACCATTGGAAACTGGTGCATTTAACGTGCTATCTCCGCTGTCAATAGTGCCAATAACAGACTACTGACAACGACTGTGACAGAAATAAACAGAATACAGTGATGGACAGTGGCCAGTCTCCTTCATCATCTCCTTATCACTATTGATTACACCATCATATCCTGTTATCAATAATACCGAACCCAAAAAATACTCCTTATCGGACAAAACCAAATACACTGTGGTCAGTAAACACCAAATGAACAGATTGGTACTGGTACATCAGTTATCAAAATAGTCTTATCAACACCAAATATACTGGGCTGTCAGCTGGAATCATTTATTACATGGTATATTCAGGGCTGTATTTAGGTGGGAGGGGGACGAAATGATTCGGTGGTTGTCAATAAAACCAAACTGGCCAAGCTTGTCGCTAACATCCAGTATTCTTATTATACAGATTTCATTATTATCAGATTACCACTATTCTTATGCACATTTTCACCTCATATGCGAAACAAAATGCAATTTGTGCAGTCACCATAAACCATTTTACAAGATAAACTCTAATTGCAGCTTACACCATCGGAGCTACACAGCTGACAACTTTGTTTACATAACACTCTCCGACGTATGTGTGATAAGCTGTAACGTTGTCATAGCAACCAGCCAAGATCTTATCACTAGTTGTCTACTCCTCGGGCTATGTGTGATAGCGTTGAGGTTTTTATTGGGTGTGATAAGGAGTCTTATAACGTAACACAACCTCAGTGGTGTAGTGAAGGACTTCGGATCTGGAGGTTGGGGGGTTCGAGTCCCAAAGTTGAGTTTTTTTATTGGATGTGATAAGGAGTCTCATATAAATCTTTTGATTAATTATCTGTGGTAAAGCAGAGAGCTTTTGCACAACTTTTGTGGGTATCACACTATCACAGCATTACTAAATGCCTTCCCTATTCTCACCCCTGTTTCCGTGACTACTTTGGTTTTCTATTCCTAATTGGTTATAGCTATGAAATTACAGAGTTTTCAAAAGTTGTCTTCCCTGAAAATCTTTTGTGAAGTCTTTCACGGGCATCGTTTAGCCCGTGGTCCTCATATTAGACAGCTCTCATTTAGACTTGGTCCAAACCAAGTAGAGAGCTTTTGCACAACTTTTGTGGGTATCACACTATCACAGCATTACTAAATGCCTTCCCTATTCTCACCCCTGATAATGGGACTACATGTCCTGATAATGGGACTACATGTCCTAATTCGACAGTCTAAATAAAGCACCCCTGTTTCCGTGACTACTTTGGTTTTCTATTCCTAATCGGTTATAGCTGTGAAATTACAGAGTTTTCAAAAGTTGTCTTCCCTCAAAATCTTTTGTGAAGTCTTTCACGGGCATCGTGTTTAGCCCGTGGTCCTCATATTAGACAGCTCTCATTTAGACTTGGTCCAAACCAAGATTAAACTGACAGTGTCTTGTCCTCTTGTTGTCCTTGGCTGGCCATAATTATACACATAGGAAATGATCAGCTACGCCTTGTGTCTATGTCTAGGGCGACTATACTGTAAATTGTGGGTATGCGCTGGCTGGTTTAGTCCATAAAATACCATGTTTGTGTTCTTATGTCTAGGGCGACTATACTGTAAATTGTGGGTATGCGCTGGCTGGTTTAGTCCATATTAGAATACCCTGTGTTCATGTGTCTCTGTCTAGAGCGCCTATACTGGAAATTGTGGGTATGCGCACAACTAGGTTTTGTAGCTATGCCTCAATGCCTCAGTTTTGTCTCTCTATGTCTAGGGCGACTACAGGGACTTTGTAGGTATGCGCGGGCCTGTTTGGCTTATTGGTATGCCCACGAAAAGTTTTTGTTTACATTGTGAAATGTGTGATTTTCCAATGTGTCTCTATGTCTAGGGCGACTACAGGGAATTTGTAGGTATGCGCGGGCCTGTTTGGCTTATTGGTATGCCCACGAAAAGTTTTTGTTTACATTGTGAAATGTGTGATTTTCCAATGTGGAATATGTGACGGTTGCCATTATTACAATGTGAACAGTAGTTTACTCTTTTGAGAATAAAAGAAAAAGAAGAATCAAAAGGAAAGAAAAAGAATACATAATTAAATTAAGAAAAAGAACCAATCTTGATTTTTTTTACAACCCTACCTAAAATTGATGTTCACCCCGGAATAGGTACAACCCGGAATTGATGCATGTGGAAAAACAAACAAAAACAAACACCTATCCATCCATGTTTAGTAAAACCACTTTTTTTTTACTAAAAATAGACTAATCTCCCTATGACTATGTATTAAGTAAACCTTTTTTACTTTCCTTATCCTATAGGAAGGAAAGTAATGTAATCGGGTCAAATTTTCGATGGTCAGTTTTTAGTAACCTTTTTTTTATACTTCTTTATTAAACCAGATTGTGTCGAAAGTTCTCTTGAACTTTGAGATTTGGCCAAGGTAACCCACCTAGCCAGCTGGACTAGCTTCTACCACTCAAGAGTGGACACTGCCAACTTGCCTCGGTAAACTGGTCGGGGTGCTCGCCTGGTAAATGAGGTAACGGGGGTTCGAATCTCATTAGAAGAGTTTGTAGAGAACGCCTCCGGCGTTAACCTCGCCTAGTGGTCACGTTCCAGTCAAGAGTCTGTTATTTATTGATTTAAGGAATGAACAGTGCTTTTAATGATACTGCTCGAAAAGTCCCTTTACCCCAGGAGGAGGCTACTACTATGATTGTGGTCAAATTCTGAAACGATGTTGAGAATGAATTTCCATACCTTTGCTGGGGTTGAACCCGCGCCCTCTTGTTTACTAGGCGAGTTTTTTTTTTTTTTTTTTTTTTTTTTTTTTTTTTTTGGGGTTTTTTTTTTCCCTTTCTTTTTTTTTTTGTTGTTTTTGGGTTTGTTTTTTTTTTTTGTTGTTGGGGTTGTTTTTTTCCCTGTCTTATCTTGTTTGTGTGTTATGGTGTCGAGTTGTTTACAAAAACACACGCTGAGGTTTTTCCACCTATCAATTGTGTTTGCGTACAAATGAATGAGAGGCATACTACGATGAGAGGCATACTACGGGATGGGCATGCTACGACACAGGCCACAAGCGTCTAATGTAGCAGTTGTTCCATTGCTAAAATCCTGTTTCACTTTGTCCATATATGTATCTCATTCTTGGTCTTCCCCTGTCTCTCTTACCTCCAACTTCCATATCTCTCAACCTCTTTCCAACATATTCTTGATCTCTTCTTTCTACATGTCCGAACCATAAAAAAAAACAGTTGACACCGAGGCGAAGGGAATAACTCGAACAATAAAACATTTCATTTAGTTCTACCGATGTTTTCCTTGGGAAAACACCGCATATTGTTTTGCATGCATTTCTATCGAATACAGTCTCATTTTCCTTATGTCTGTATGAATATGGAATAGTACTATATTATGGGATATGTACTGTATATGGAACGCTTGGGTCGTGTGTGTTTTTCCTTGCATGTGTCAAGGGCGAATAAGAAATATTGAGTACAGAAATAAAAATGTACTAGACAGTACGAGATATGACATACACATGGGCTCTGAATTGATGAGTAGGCTGGGTTGGGGTCATTTTGAGACGGGCGCAATTTTAAGACTCGATTTTTTCAAGAGGTTTTCTATCAAACCTTTTGGAAAAATGGAGTCTTAAAATTGCGGTTTCCATTTTTTTCAATAGGTTTGATAGAGGGAACTTTAGCTGATAAAGTCTTATCTTCCCGAAAGCAGGACGAAGATAGGATAGGAGAAAGCCAGCCGTTCCGATAACAAACCTTATCTGTTTAGGATAAAATCCGCCCCTTGCTGAAATTGAACCCATGAAGTGCTTTCAAGGCAGATGCGCTACCCTCCAAGCTCCAAGGCCGGCCTCCAATCAACTCCAATGGTTCTATGACTTACCTAATTTAATTAAGGATTCAGCTCTAAGTTTAATGTGCTCGTGAAAGAATTAATACAGTAAAGTGATACATAATTATTTCTCAGGATTCTAATTGTTGGTTTCTCTCTGTTTTTGTTTCAGGCGTGGTCGTGACATCACTCGAAATCCCATCTTTCTGACACCTTCGACGTGTTGCTCGAATCCTCCCCTGTGAATTGAGAAATCAAGTTTCCAGCCCTGCTGTTGAGATCGCCGGAATTCGTGCTCTACAGTCATCAATAATAAAAATCAAATCAAAAATAAATAAATAAAAGCTTGAAAGGAAATTTATTTTCCCCTAAAGAAAAGCACAATACCAATTTCCATCGCAATTTTTACAATACCAAAACCCTCAACACAAATTTAACCAAAAAACGAAAATTTCCACCAATAAAATCTAATCAAATTCACACAAAACTAAAAACCTAAAAGTAACCAAATCTGACCATTATTAACAACTCATTGTTTTTACAACCTCCCACACACAACTAAAGTTTCGGACAAAGAATTAATCAGATCTGTAAAGGTGCAAATCAATTTAAAATTGGCTTTCTCCCGATAGTAAAACCTCCAATTGGACTTTAAACGAATAAATTGTTTACAAAAACAACCCACCAAATCTGTAAGAAATAACTTTTTTCCTATATTTTTGTGTTGAAAATTTTTCACTGTTTAAAATTTAAATTTAAGTTAATCTTCTCATAGGAGAAACTCGTGTGTGAAATCTAGACCTTGCTTTTTCTTAAGCAAAAAGGACTTGAAAAAAAGAGGACTTTCTAAAAAGAATTCGTGAAAAGAACTTCCTAAACAGAAGAAGACTTCAACTCAGAAGAATTTCTATAGACTTTCCTGAAAAAGGACTTCCTAAGCGAAGAAGACTTCAACCCAGAGGACTTTCTAAAAACTTCCCTGAAGAAGGACTTCCTAAGCGAAGAATGGAGCGGGAATCAAATTCCATGCAAGCGTTGTGCCGAAGCGGATGCGGTTTCTATGGCAACCCGGCTACGGACGGACTCTGCTCTATCTGCTACAAGGAAGCATTGAAAAAGAAACAGCAGCCCCCCAGCGCCTCGCCCTCGTCAGCTTACACTCACTCCTCACACAGGTAAGGTCCTTGGTTCGACTCACAAATAAATATAAAATAAAAACACCCCTAAAGGGGATTTAGCTAAAAAATCAAAGATTGTACCTTCGTACCGCTTTCGCATTACTTCAAGGCATATTCTTTTACATACATGCATATCCAAGAACGGAAAAGTTTGATTTGAAAATTTCCGTCCTGGTTGGGATTCGAACACAGGTTGAGAGTCTGTGCTCTTGACCACTCGGCCACACTCTTGTGGTCCCCTAAATGGTGGGCGTACTGCGAGGGGTACTTTTCCAATTAATTATCTACTTGCTACATCAGACGCATGTGGTCTGTGTCGTAACATGCCCATCCCGTAGTATGTCCCTCAATAAATGTTAATTTCTGTGTTTCTTGTTTCTTCCAGTATTAATTTTGAATTTCTTCTTTTTCAGTACGGACACAGGAATGCCGACCATTCCCAGCCTCATTTCGTCTTCTATTCTACCTACCACTTGTTCAGCCGCGGCGTCCGTGTCCTCAGCAATGTCCACATCCGCGCAGAACAGCGCCGCAGCCGCCAACAGCAGTTCCATGGTGGATGGTGCTGATAGTCTCCTTGCTAAAGAAGTGAGTGGCCCCCTTCCCTGTCTTTAATCCCGACCACTTACGCTCAGACCCTCTGAGCTTGTGTGGCGGAGAACTAGATCTGTCAGACCGCGGTCTCGAGCTCTTTCCGCCACACACGCTCAGACCGTAGGTGCAGATGCAGGTCTCTGTCGGAACGATAATCCCGACCACTTATGTTAAGACCGTCTGAGCTTGTGTGGCGGAAAGAGCAGAACTAGATCTGTCAGACCGCGGTCTCGAGCTCTTTCCGCCACACACGCTCAGACCGTAGGTGCAGATGCAGGTCTCTGTCGGAACGTCTGAAAAAGCTCGAGATCTAGGTCTGTGTGGTAGAAAAAGCTTGAGACCGCAGTCTGACGAACCTAGGTCTGAAGCTTTTTCCGCCACACGCGTGGTCTTTCAGACGGTCTCAGCATGGGTGGCAGGCATAGCAGTAGTCCTTCAAGAGGTCGTGTACCTTTCAGACAACCCCCGTATGTTCGAGGACTAACGCGAATGGTTTGGATATGGTGTCAAATTCCTTTATAAACGAAGAAAAATATTCTTTACTCGTAAGAACGTCTGAAAAAGCTCGAGATCTAGGTCTGTGTGGTAGAAAAAGCTTGAGACCGCAGTCTGACGGACCTAGGTCTGAAGCTTTTTCCGCCACACGCGTGGTCTTTCAGACGGCAGGCATAGCATTAGTCCTTTAAGAGGTCGTGTACCTTTCAGATAACCCCCGTATGTTCGAGGACTAACGCGAATGGTTTGGATATGGTGTCAAATTCCTTTATAAACGAAGAAAAATATTCTTTACTCGTAGGGCTCTTTGGAAAAAAAAAAAAATAATAATGATGAGAAATATAAAAATAAATAAAATAAGAATGACAAAATGAATGAACTAGCCAACATCTTCGTTATATTTTTCTTTATTTTTTTACTCCAATAGTCTTGTCCTTTGGTGCATTTAAAATGGGATTTCACATTTTAAATTAACAGTACACACGCAAGTTTCTACACAACACAAGTTTTCTTTCACATGAACAATTGAAATTCTCCACACATTACTCACACAACCTTACCTTTTTCTCTCCACTAACACACAAACATATTGACTTTGACCTGATATTGTGCAGCTGGCCCGTCTATTCAAACATACCCTGCGTCACAGTGTTCAAAATTTTCCGTAGACAACGAGCCCCCTTACGGAGAAATCCGATCTCTCCACTAACACACGAACATATTGACTTTGACCCGATAACGTGCAGCTGGCCCGTCTATTCAAACATACCCTGCGTCACAGTGTTCAAAATTTTCCGTAGACAACGAGCCCCCTTACGGAGAAATCCGAATCAATTCAATTTCCTTACGGAGAAACCCGAATCAATTCAAGTCCCATACGAAAAAGCCCGAATCAAAAATTGAGCACACGATCGTCAGCGCCGTTTTGGAGGGATGTGCAAAAAGGCTCCGAATGAAAAGGATTCGCCGGGAAAAGGAAAGAAAGACAATACGCCTGAAACTGCCAAGGTTGACAATGAAACCCCTGCGCAGGATGAGAGAAGAGAACCTGTCGTAGAAGATGACAACAGAAACGATAATGTCGAGTCTGATGGAAACAGAACTGTTACTAATGTTGCTGGTGCAAACAGAACTGATGTAGAAAATGCTGATGCTAATAGAATTGATACTGATGGAAATAGTCCAAATGCCAATGTAGAAGATGACAACAGAAACGGTAATGTCGATTCTGATGGAAACAGAACTGATACTAATGTTGCTGGTGCAAACAGAACTGATGTAGAAAATGCTGATGCTAATAGAATTGATACTGATGGAAATAGTCCAAATGCCAATGCAGTTGTTGGACAAAAAGAGGTAAGAAATACTGATGTGAGAAATGTCAATGACCAAATTGACAGTGAAACTGGTCAAAAAGTTGCTCTCCATAAGGACACTACAGATGGAAATAGTTCGAATGTCAATGCAGATAATGCTGGACAGAAAGGGGTAAGAAACACTGCTGGAAAAGATGCCACTGACAGTGAAAATCAAAATAAACATGCTCTCAATGTAAAAGATATGAACAGAGACAGTAAGAATGTTACCCAAAATGGCAACGAGAACGCAGAAACTGCCCAAAATAACGCTACAGTTGATGAAAATTACCCAAAAGTTACCGAAAATGGCCACTATGAAACGACCGATGTTGGGTCCCTTGGAACGGTGAATGAAAATGTCAGTGATGCTGGCGGCAAAGCTGACCGCACCAGCGAAAAACACGTCAGATTCAGCAGGCAGTGAAACTGGTCAAAAAGTTGCTCTCCATAAGGACACTACAGATGGAAATAGTTCGAATGTCAATGCAGATAATGCTCGACAGAAAGGGGTAAGAAACACTGCTGGAAAAGATGCCACTGACAGTGAAAATCAAAATGAACATGCTCTCAATGTAAAAGATATGAACAGAGACAGCAAGAATGTTACCCAAAATGGCAACGAGAACGCAGAAACTGCCCAAAATAACTCTGCAGTTGACGAAAATTACCCAAAAGTTACCGAAAATGGCCACCATGAAACGACCGATGTTGGGTCCCTTGGAACGGTGAATGAAAATTTCAGTGATGCTGGCGGCAAAGCTGACCGCACCAGCGAAAAACACGTCAGATTCAGCAGTTCAGTGGAAATAGTGGACTTGTCCAATAGAAAAGACTCGCCTTCTGCTATAGAAGAAGAGGGAAATGCTGCTGTCGCTGGGGAAAATGCTGCTACTGCTGTCGTTGGGGAAAAAGTTGACTCTTCAATCGGGCATAACGAAGGAGAGGTTGAAAGACATGTCAAATTTGAAAATGCGGTGGAAATCTTCCTAGATTACAGTGACCATGATTTGAGAGGCGGTTTGGACAGTCTGAGGGAAATGCTGCTGTCGCTGGGGAAAATACTACTTCTGCTGTCGTTGGGGAAAAAGTTGACTCTTCAATTGGGCATAACGAAGGAGAGGTTGAAAGACATGTCAAGTTTGAAAATGCGGTGGAAATCTTCCTAGATTACAGTGACCATGATTTGAGAGGCGGTTTGGACAGTGCTAGAGGAGTTTCCACTGTTGACGGTGCTGATGGCAGAGGAGTTATCGGCTCTGAAAGCGCAGAAGCTGATATAAACAGAGATCCAGGTAGAGGAATTGTCCATACGAAAAAGCCCGAATCAAAAATTGAGCACACGATCGTCAGCGCCGTTTTGGAGGGATGTGCAAAAAGGCTCCGAATGAAAAGGATTCTCCGGGAAAAGGAAAGAAAGACAATACGCCTGAAACTGCCAAGGTTGACAATGAAACCCCTGGGCAGGATGAGAGAAGAGAACCTGTCTTTCGAGTCCCAAAGTTAAGTTTTTTATTGGATGTGATAAGGAGTCTCATATAAATCTTTTGATTAATTATCTGTGGTAAAGCAGAGAGCTTTTGCGCAACTTTTGTGGGTATCACACTATCACAGAATTACTAAATGCTTTATTCTTTACTATTAATTCTACTTGTGTCTACCATCTTCCCTATATGTTCCTCTCACCCCTGTTTCCGTGACTACTTTGGTTTTCTATTCCTAATCGGTTATAGCTATGAAATTACAGAGTTTTCAAAAGTTGTCTTCCCTCAAAATCTTTTGTGAAGTCTTTCACGGGCATCGTTATGAAATTACAGAGTTTTCAAAAGTTGTCTTCCCTCAAAATCTTTTGTGAAGTCTTTCACGGGCATCGTTTAGCCCGTGGTCCTCATATTAGACAGCTCTCATTTAGACTTGGTCCAAACCAAGTGTGTCTGTCTGTAAACAAAATATCTCGAGAACGGTAAGAGCTAGAGACTTGGTATGTATAGCTGTCAAATGTGACAAGGATGCGACACGAAACTTTTGGTTAAGACCGGTGTAGAGATACTGTAAAAAAGAACACTCAAATAAGCATCATTCAATAGGATAAGGAAAGTCGTGTGATGTTCACACCAGATTTTTAAAAATAACTCGCTGTGTGCTTTTTTGGTAATTTTCATTTCTTCCCTCTCTTGCTCCTTAGGCTCAAAACAGAGAGGAAAGCATAGACATGGAGCATCAAGCAGGTAGAAGGAAATAACGATAACCATATAAAACTGAACGTAAAAAAGCTAGGAGTAAAACAAAACAAAATACTGATACAAATCCTGAAAGAACTGGAACCAAACAAACTACAGACATAAATCCTGAAAGCTTCAGCAGTGAAACGAAAGAAAATATTGATACAACTCCTGGAAGCCAGCAAGAAACGGGCACTAGGCTACAGACATAAATCCTGAAAGCTTCAGCAGTGAAACGAAAGAAAATATTGATACAACTCCTGGAAGCCAGCAAGAAACGGGTACTAGTACTCAAACTGAACAAACTGTAGACACAAATCCTGAAACCCAGTCAGAATCGGGTACCAATGCTAAGCCAGATACAGAACATGTAAGGAAATCATAGGTTGGTATGAATCAGACTCAATCCTTGTATTTTAATGACTATACCTAATCCAAATTTGAATTTTTGATCTACTAAAACTAGTCTAAAGCAGTCAGTATCCACTCTAAAGCATTCAGTATCCTCTCTCTGGTCTGGCGATGTCAATTGACACGATAGATGGAACTTTGCTTTATCATTCTACCAAAATCGCACGATAATGTAGACATACATACCTTTTTTTATACATGAGTATCGTTCTTTACTAAATATGTAGAATGTAGATACTAAATCCTAATAAAGAAATATGTATTTTTCCCCCCTTTGAGACACTTGAACACAACAAATGATTCGCCATTTCAATGAAATAAATAAATAAAACTTAATGGACTGCTTCAGTCTACAACAGAGCCCCAACCCTTGACCTTGGACTAGCCCTGACCCAAGAGAGTAGAAAACAAACCATGCTAATGAATGCAAAGCTTAAATCTAACCCGAGTTTCCTAGACCAGTAGCTGTTTATCTACAGACAACAAGGACTCTACAGGGGAAAAAGAGGCGGAGAAATCGGAAAAAGGTCCAACATTTATTTACCATTGAGAGCAGGCAACACGAAAAAATCTTAGAGACTAATCGACTACCAAAAGAAATCCAAGGCTAAAGTAACGCCCCTCCTACCAAAATCCCCTAAGGCAAGTTTTTTCCCCCGTCAAACCTAGGTAAGTCCACAAAAACAAGAGAAAATAAATAATCCCACATCCACCTCTATCAAAAATTTTCCAGTGCGTACGACTTTGTGAAAGACTGAGGGAAATTACCAGACCTCCCTTATGAAACTATGAACACGAACCGGATACAAAAAACCAAACAAATTCGAATCTCAAATCTTCCCAATCAAACTATCCCTCCTAAAAATGTGTGAAGTACATCAAGAAGAGGGGTAGGCAAGGTATTTAAATAAGAAATAATGGTCTTTTTAAGTTATCTTTATTAAAGTGGCTAGGATTCTCCTAAAGAAGGAGCTCTTCCACTCAACCCTAAATAAACTCAACTAATCATATTCTTTCTTTTTAATTTTCCTCTTTCTCGTCGCCAATAATTTTCCAAAAGAAAAAATAATAATAATCCAATAAATTGTCTATGTACACAGAATTGAAAAAAAAATCATATTAAATATAGATATCTATATATATTTTTGTTTATTTATATAACGTTTTGAGGGCGAGTTCCCTCGCGGTGTTTAGGGCCCGGAGGTACCGGCCGATGGCGATAGCGTTTGGATATTTCACTGCTAGAGTGCACTGTTCATTAGATCTTCCACGGTATGTACTTAGATCGTTGTTGGTGATAAGATAGTATGCTAGTGTTGTTTAGAGCCTGGAGGCACTGATAAATGGCTCTATTTCATCGCTAGAGGCGCTGTTGGTTAAATATTTCACCACTAGAGTGAGCTGTTGATTAGATGTTCCACCGTTAGATGGCGCCCAGTGTTGGGATATTTCACTGGCAGCACCAGTAGATGGGGCTGGTATTGGTGATTAGATATTCCACCACTAGAGTGAGCTGTTGGTTAGATATTCCACTGCGCGAGTGCACTGTTGGTCATTAGATATTTCACAGATAGAGTGAGCTGTCGGGTGGATATTTCATCGCTCGAGTGCGCTGTTGATTAGATCCCGGAGGCACTGATAGATGGCGCTAGTTTTGTGTTTAGGGCCCGATCACACCGCAAGGTAGCGCTGCTGTTGGTGTTCCACCGATATTCGGACAAGCACGACTGTTCGTTCGACTACAGGGAGTTGGGCGCGCAGGAAATCCGCCGCAACAATCCTGTCGTGGTCGGCGAGAAGATTCAGAAGATCTAAACACACACCAACAGCAGCGCTACCTTGCGGTGTGATCGGGCCCTAAACACAAAACTAGCGCCATCTATCAGTGCCTCCGGGATCTAATCAACTGCGCACTCGAGCGATGAAATATCCACCCGACAGCACACTCTATCTGTGAAATATCTATTGACCAACAGCTCACTCTAGTGGTGGAATATCTAATCACCAATACCAGCCCCATCTACTGGTGCTGCCAGTGAAATACCCCAACACTGGCACCATCTAACGGTGGAACATCTAATCAACAGCTCACTCTAGTGGTGAAATATTTAACCAACAGCGCCTCTAGCGATGAAATAGAGCCATCGCACTCGCGCAGTGGAATACCTAACCAACAGCTCACTCTAGTGGTGAAATATCTAATCACCAACACTAGCCCCATCTACTGGTGCTGCCAGTGAAATATCCCAACACTGGCGCCATCTCACGGTGGAACATTTAATCAACAGCTCACTCTAGTGGTGAAATATTTAACCAACAGCGCCTCTAGCGATGAAATAGAGCCATTTATCAGTGCCTCCAGGCTCTCTCAGCATGGATGGCAGGCATAGCATTAGTCCTTTAAGAGGTCGTGTACCTTTCAGACAACCCCCGTATGTTCGAGAGCTAACGCGAATGGTTTGGATATGGTGTCAAATTTCTTTATAAACGAAGAAAAATATTCTTTACTCGTAGGGCTCTTTGGAAAAAAAAAAATAATGATAAAAAGTATAAAAATAAATAAAATAAAATAAGACAAAATGAATGAACTAGCCAACATCTTCGTTATATTTTTCTTTATTTTTTTACTCCAATAGTCTTGTCCTTTGGTGCATTTAAAATCATACGGTGGAAGATCTAATGAACAGTGCACTCTATCAGTGAAATATCCAAACACTATCGCCATCGGCCGGTACCTCCGGGCCCTAAACACCGCGAGGGAACTCGCCCTCAAAACGTTATATAAATAAACAAAAATATATATAGATATCTATATTTAATATGATTTTTTTTTTTCAATTCTGTGTACATAGACAATTTATTGGATTATTATTATTTTTTGGAAAATTATTGGCGACGAGGAAGAGGAAAATTAAAAAGAAAGAATATGATTAGTTGAGTTTATTTAGGGTTGAGTGGAAGAGCTCCTTCTTTAGGAGAATCCTAGCCACTTTAATAAAGATAACATAAAAAGACCATTATTTCTTATTTAAATACCTTGCCTACCCCTCTTCTTGATGTCCTTCACACCAGATTTTTAGGAGGGATAGTTTCATTGGGAAGATTTGAGATTCGAATTTGTTTGGTTTTTTGTATCCGGTTCGTGTTCATAGTTTCATAATAATACCTTGCCTACCCCTCTTCTTGATGTACTTCACACATTTTTAGGAGGGATAGTTTCATTGGGAAGATTTGAGATTCGAATTTGTTTGGTTTTTTGTATCCGGTTCGTGTTCATAGTTTCATAAGGGAGGTCTGGTAATTTCCCTCAGTTTTTCACAAAGTCGTACGCACTGGGAAATTTTTGATAGAGGTGGATGTGGGATTATTTATTTTCTCTTGGTTTTGTGGACTTACCTAGGTTTGAGGGGGAAAAAAACTTGCCTTAGGGGATTTTAATAGGAGGGGCGTTACTTTAGCCTTGGATTTCTTTTGGTAGTCGATTAGTCTCTAAGATTTTTTCGTGTTGCCTGCTCCCAATGGTAAATAAATGTTGGACCTTTTTCCGATTTCTCCGCCTCTTTTTCCCCTATAGAGTCCTTGTTGTCTGTAGATAAACAGCTACTGGTCTAGGAAACTCGGGTTAGATTTAAGCTTTGTATACAGATGTCCTCTTTTGGTCTAAAATTAGAAGTAGCTCCTCGAATGCGCCACTGACAATTCTTCTTTAAAAGAAGAAGACCCCTTTTATAGTAGGTAAACTATTTGTAAATTAAAAGCTAAATACTAAAAAGTTGTAATATCGGCCAAGATTATCGAAAAGTTCTAAAATATCACGATTGGAATACTTGATTAAAGACTCAACTCGGTAACTTGGTGAAGTTTTATTCTTACTATTGGATAAAACAAGTACTAATTCTCTTTTGTTCAAACAGTTTGCTTATTCCTTTCATTCTTTTTTGCATTACATTATTAGATCACACTTGGCCCTGTTGCTTAGGGTGTAAATAAATAAAACACTATCTAGCCGATGTTATAACACTAGAGAACTGTTATTTGTTTAGGGAATTCCTTTTTTCACTCTTTAAAACGAACGGGGATTAGCTATTCATATGTGCAGGCTTGAAATGATCCCTTAAGGTACTTGTTCTCTCCACTAACACACAAACATATTGACTTTGACCTGATAACGTGCAGCTGGCCCGTCTATTCAAACATACCCTGCGTCACAGTGTTCAAAATTTTCCGTAGAGAACGAGCCCCCTTACGGAGAAATCCGAATCAATTCAATTTCCTTACGGAGAAACCCGAATCAATTCCCATACGAAAAAGCCCGAATCAAAAATTGAGCACACGATCGTCAGCGCCGTTTTGGAGGGATGTGCAAAAAGGCTCCGAATGAAAACTTAAAGAGGTCAACGTGAAATACCTCTTATGTAATAAGGTGATTTGATTTCGAATAATTTCGATATTTGTCTGTTTGGTTTTCAATCTTTTGGCAAAAATGTGCCTTTGAGGTAACTTGGTGAAGTTGCATTGTTACTATTGGATAAAACAAGAACTAATTCTCTTTTGTTCAAACAGTTTGCTTATTCCTTTCATTCTTTTTTGCATTACATTATTAGATCACACTTGGCCCTGTTGCTTACTCTTGGAAATATGTCTCGAAGTTAAATCATTCCTATTCTACTTGTAAGTGGAATTAGTATGAGTTATTGAATGTTTGATGTCAGTAGGACGTAAGAATCCAAAGGGAAAAGTGCTGACTTGACATTCATCTGCCAATGTGTTTTAGGCTGCTGACTGAACCAAAAATCAAAGATGGAAAAAATAAATGCTACATTTTTGCTAATTTCTCAATTAATTTTCCAGGTGAGAGCAACAAATACAATGTGAAGTTCTTTGACAGTAAAGTATGTAAAAGTTTCCTTCTAACATGTTGTCCCCATGAAATCCTATCATCAACGGTAAGTGTTACTCTTTCATACCAAAATATTTACAGCTAATTTTAATATGGTGGATATCCTTGTCAAATCTGGTATTCCATAGCTGGTCTAGGTCTCCACTTTTGACACAAGACAGTATATTTATACCTTATTTCCAAAGGTAGTTGTAAATCTGAACCTTAGTTTACCATTGTAAAAAATGCCATAGTAATAAAAGGGGGTCAATGAACTTGGAATTTAAGAAGAAAAACTGTCTTGGATTCAGAGTAGAAAAACTTGGTTAATGGAAGAAGAATAATTAAAAAGTACTTTTGGTTTGACTTCATTTATGCGTAAAACAATTGTTACTACATATTTTAAAGTTTGTTTTAATATTCTTAGATTTAAGCATAATTATAACATTTATAATTAATGTAAGTAGGAAAACACCCTCTCAGCTATTGTTAAAATTATGTCAAACAAACTTGTATTTAATTTGTGGAAGATCAGAACACACTTGGATATGAACTGTATGTATTACAATTTTTTATTGCTATTTAATTTAGTATTGATAAAAGTAATATGCTGTTAATGAAATAAAACGTCATAAAGAATATTTGGGATTCTTTTGGTACTACATGCTACTATCAAACTTTCAAGCACATACTTCGGTATTAAGTAACATTGTAATTGAAAGTTTGGGTATTCATGCTATTATTTTTAACACCTTGAATTATTCAGCTCCTAAATTTATTAAAAAATATTTGGGATTCTTTTGGTACTACATGCTACTATCAAACTTTCAAGCACATACTTAGGTATTAAGTAACATTGTAATTGAAAGTTTGGGTATTCATGCTATTATTTTTAACACCTTGAATTATTCAGCTCCTAAATTTATTAAAAAAAAAAAAATGAAAACCCTTTGGGCTCTTCTGGATCATCCATAATCAACCATGGACTTTTGAATTGTACGTATTATCTCTTCAACAATGTAACAGCAAGTGTTTTGGATCCTCCAAGTCTTCATGAACCTGTATGTATGCATGTCTACAGCCTAAAACCTAAATCATTACTCTCACAAATTCAACATTAAATTTAAATCTATCTTCACTTGAATCTTGTTTAAAGTTATGTAAAAACTAGTTTCAAGTAATCTTCACTTTTCATCTCAACAATGTAGGGACTTTTCCATAACTGCTGTTGTACCATATTATTAGATATTGATTTTCCATCTCTACTTGGAATCATTCATATCCATTGTCACAGTTTGAAGTTTTTACCTCAAAACAGTCCATGAAACACTTTAGAATGAAAGAAAATGGAAATGGTGATTTTCTGTTGGTCTTCAAGTTATTTGTCTCAGAAGAGTTGATGAAATGGTGTGGAGAAGAAGATGAGAAAGTTGTGTATTTTCATCTCAACAATGTAGGGACTTTTCCATATCTGCTGTTGTACCATATTATTAGATATTGATTTTGCATCTCTACTTGGAATCATTCATATCCATTGTCACAGTTTGAAGTTTTTACCTCAAAACAGTCCATGAAACACTTTAGAATGAAAGGAAATGGTGATTTTCTGTTGGTCTTCAAGTTATTTGTCTCAGAAGAGTTGATGAAATGGTGTGGAGAAGAAGATGAGAAAGTTGTGTCCCTATCTAATTTGTACGTATAAACCTACATGTTGATTCACCACAAAGAAGACAAATTACTGCCTGGGTACAAAGAAGATGATCCTGAACTTCCTACACATACTGTATGTATACCTAGATTGATTTTTTCTAATTCCTGGAGATTGTCAACTTGTCCAAGGATCACAATGGAGTGTGTACGTATTACATCTTTATTTCCTATTCAAGATATTTGATTCTGTGTTCTTGTATCAACATTGATGTTCACGATATGTTTTGCTCTCCATTCTTTCTTCCCCTCTAGGAGATAAAGGGTGTTAAAGTAAAAGGTTAATACATATAAGTTGGAAGGTGAAGACCCACAACCACTCGAGATGAGCGCTTTTTGTAAGTCAAACATTATTCAAACCTAATTTATTACCTTACAAATTTATTATAATTTATATTTTTAAGGCAAAACATGTATTTGGATTGGTGATAGTCTGTCTGTAACTTCAGCTTCGTGTTATTTTCATTACTTTTCTGTTCTGGAACACTTAAAAAGAAAAGTGAAAAAAGGTTAATTAAAATTAAACCACTTTCTTCACTGCAAGCTACTACATTTTACCAGTCCTCTAATTATTAGCTTATTTTAAGAAGCATTCAATCACCAATCCATTTACCTATGACTGAAGTTGGGAGAATAACAACTGTATTGTGTGTCTCTTGTCTACCTATCCCAATGTTAGATTTCACTCTATTTGTCAACGACCTTTCTTCAAATTCAAGTTTTTACTAGAGCTTTCACAACTTCTCTTATTTATAGGAACACATTGATATTTCCTTTACAGTATGAGATTTTTGTTCCTCTTTGAAAATACTAGCTAAAAAACAGTTGTAATGAATAATGTGATATGCTTTTTAAGATTGTTTCAAGACAATCACATAAAAATGCTTTCAAATGTCTAATTCCTCTAAGTGTTCTCAATTTTGTTATTTGTAAATTTATTAAGTATTTTGAAATATCTGAAGAGAGAAGCTTGAACTTATTAAGATGATTTTGGGGTAGACTTCGAAAATGACTAAAATTTCAACTGTGTCCAAGTTTTTCAGAAAACTTCAGTGTTCAAGTTTAATGGCTTACTACAAAAACAGCTTCATGAGAGAAAAGAAAAACTAAAATCATGCCCCATATAATCACTTTTAATATACATTATTTTACATCTGTAATATCTGTGCTAGGACAATTTTTGTCACTGATATTTGGCTAATGTTCGCCCCCTATTTTTTTTCTCTTTGCAAAAATTTCTTCTAGCGCATGGATCTAGGAGAGTGTCCCAAAATTCACGACTTGGCCCTCCGTGCTGACTACGAGAAAGCTAGCAAGAACCGGGACTACTATTATGATATTGACGTGAGTATTGAGAGTTTCATTTATTTAAAATAGAATATGCGGAGCGAACGACATAGTTATAGCGCATAAAAAAGAAGAATTTTTCAAGTCTAAAATCTAACAATCGTGTTTAATTTGCGCATTTGAAAATAATGCAGGACCCAAGCTAACTTTGGTCATGAGAAACTAGCGGCGTTTTTTCAATCATATTTGACAAGGATATCCACCATATTAAAATTAGCTGTAAATATTTTGGTATGAAAGAGTAACACTTACCGTTGATGATAGGATTTCATGGGGACAACATGTTAGAAGGAAACTTTTACATACTTTACTGTCGAAGAACTTCACATTGTATTTGTTGCTCTCACCTGGAAAATTAATTGAGAAATTAGCAAAAATGTAGCATTTATTTTTTCCATCTTTGATTTTTGGTTCAGTCAGCAGCCTAAAACACATTGGCAGATGAATATCAAGTCAGCACTTTTCCCTTTGGATTCTTACGTACTACTGCCATCAAACATTCAATAACTCATACTAATCCCACTTACAAGTAGAATAGGAATGATTTAACTTCAAGACATATTATTTCCAAGAACCAGCCTGACAGTAGGGCCCCTATTATATGTTTATTATTAGTTGGTCTATGGATTTCGCAAGAGTTCATTACAACATATTGATGGACTTCTTACCATTGCGTCCAGTGCCCATAAGTTCATCCAACATAGCCTTCATTTGATCGTGAGCCGTCATGGTGACTCCGGGAGCTTGAGACCGTCCAACTTCTTAAGAACAGGAGCTTAGAGCCAAATAATCACAAGTATTTAAGCACTAATTCGATAATTTAAACGGCAAATTTGGTAATTTTCTTCTTCAACGTAACTACTGACATCAAACATTCAATAACTCATAGTAATTCCACTTACAAGCAGAATAGGAATGATTTAACTTCGAGACATATTTCCAAGAGCCAGCTTCACAGTAGGGCCCCTATTATATGTTTATTAGTTGGTCTATGGATTTCGCAAGAGTTCATTACAACATATTGATGGACTTCTTACCATTGCGTCCAGTGCCCATAAGTTCATCCAACATAGCCTTCATTTGATCGTGAGCCGTCATGGTGACTCCGGGAGCTTGAGACCGTCCAACTTCAGGAGCTTAGAGCCAAATAATCACAAGTATTTAAGCACTAATTCGATAATTTAAACGGCAAATTTGGTAATTTTCTTCAACGTAGCTCGCAGCCCGTAGCTTTTCTCAAAAATTTCACACACACACATTCGCCATAGACCTCTTCAGTCTGACGTCACAAAACAAGATGGCGATGGTGCGTAGAGTAAACAAAAGATTTCCTCTATTGTTTTGATTTTTTTCGTAGCTTTTCTCAAAAATTTCACACATTCGCCATTTTGAAAAAAAATCGAATGTTGCAGTTGCAGTGGTGCCAGCTGAAAAAAAAAAACAAGAAAAAAAAATAAAGCTGTCTGTGCGCATGGCTAGGTTCTCAGCAGTAGGGATTTTAGCGAAAAATCAAAAATTGTTAACTTCACACTTGTGAAGTTGTGATACAGCCTCCTTGGATACAGCTGTGAGCTGATAAGTTTTGGGGAACTAAGGAACTTTGGGCTACTGACTGGATTACTGGAACTGTACGTCGAAAATTCGATTTATCGTCAGCAAATCACCAAGTTCTAGTTTTTTGGACCATTTTGTAAGGACTTAGGAAAAATGGGAGCGGGCAGCGAAGACGATTGGAATGTTTCTCCATTTGTCAGATTCATCATAAATGCTGGGGAGGTCTTGGAAGCTCCTGTTATTTGGTTTAGAGGTCAGTATAAAAACAAACTCATTTTACCGATAGGTCCTATTTATTTTCTGTAAAACTGCTAAGAACTGGGAAGGATATGTAGTCGCAGTGTCTCCTCCCCTTCCCAAAGGCCTAATAGGTTATTCACATGAAATTTCTTATCAAATTCTGATCTGCTGCTCAAGAGTTATGGCTTACTAACTATCTAAACAAAAAAAAAAAAAAGATTGCTAGCTGGAACCACAGCCCATTTGAACTAAAAGATTCTATAGCAGGGCTGGTGGGGTTTTACCTTGTTTGATTGCCATTTAGCCAACTCTAATACAATCCTCTACCTATTATGTTAAGGTGGTCTCTTCCTGATCCCTTATGTGCCATGTCCATTTTAGTTTAAGACTATTGCCAGTCGCAGTGTCTCCTCCCCTTCCCAAAGGCCAAATAGGTTATTCACATGAAATTTCTTATCAAATTCTGATCTGCTGCTCAAGAGTTATGGCCTACTAACTATCTAAACAAAATGAAAAAAAAAAAAGATTGCTAGCTGGAACCACAGCCCATTTGAACAAAAAGATTCTATAGCAGGGCTGGTGGGGTTTTACCTTGTTTGATAGCCATTTAGCCAACTCTAATACAATAAGGTGGTCTCTTCCTGATCCCTTATGTGCCATGTCCATTTTAGTTTAAGACTATTGCACTGATCCTCTACCTATCTGTAAAGGAGTATCCAAACATATTTGAACATATTTGACCAGTTGTCAATCAATGACAAAAATCTATGTTGTCAAGGCAGTGTGGATGTGTCAGTTGACATCAATTGATGGCCGGAGACTATTGCACTGATCCTCTTCCTATGTGTAAAGGTGTATCCAAACATATTTGACCAGTTGTCAATCAATGACAAAAATCTATGTTTTCAAGGCAGTGTGGATGTGTCAGTTGACATCAATTGATAGCCGGTCGCCTATGTGTGGACAGATCTTGAGTCTGTATTTTTCATCCCCATGGCTTAAATACGGTACTCCTTCGAATATGCTCAGATATGCTTAAATACGGTACTCATTCCTTTTTTTCCTGATGGCCGGTCGCCTATGTGTGGACAGATCTTGAGACTGTATTTTTCATCCCCATGGCTTAAATACGGTACTCCTTCTAATATGCTCAGATATGCTTAAATACGGTACTCATTCCTTTTTTTCCAGAGAAAATTGTGACACCCTACAGAACCCCCTATCCATACTACCATCAAAAGTTCCCACGTGTACCAACTATTGACCAATGTTACGATGATGATTCAGTGTGCAAATTTGAAGCCAATGAACAGTTCAAGAGAGACCAGTAAGATTTTTTTTTTTTTTTTTTTTTTTTTTACATCACGAATAAAAGATATGATAGGTTTTACATGATGTAATCAAGAGATCAGTTAGAGGTAGACAGATAAATAATGAGTTGTTGATCAAACATTGTGAAGTTATGATGTGTAATGCCTGATGTTTTAATTCTTTCTTCCAGGAGGTCCAAATCTAAATTGTATAATTTATTCAGAAACTAAATTTATAGAAAATCGTATTTTGTGGATCTTATTTAATAATGTGTTTTGTGTTTAACTATAGAAATAATAATTATTTGTTTTAAATGAATCAATTTATGTGTAATTTAGTTCTTCTACAATGGAGCGAAACTCCACAACAGTTTTGAAGAGAAGTTTCAGACATAGTGGAATATTTGTTGTCAATACCTTATCAAAGATATTGAAGATTTCGTCTCCTGCAAGGTTTATTAAAAAAAAGGTAAGACCCTATAATCTCGAAAATTGCACCATTCCAGATTAAAATGAAGAAAAACTCAAATCAATTGCAAACCTGTTGGTCTTTGTTTCAACAATGAAGGATTTCAGTTTTCGTCCTTGAAAATTTTGATTTATCAAAGGCATTTGACATTGGTCCAAAAACACAACCTTCGGTAATGTCATTTTTGACAATCAATTTGTAAATTAATCAATCCATTTTTATTAGGTATTTGACTTATCATTATTTAAAACTATTTGAAATAATTATGTACATTCTCTGCTTTTGTGTAATCAACAGTAGAATATTCTAAATAATATTTATATTGGGTATCTATCTATGTGTTTTTTTTTTTTTTTTTTCAAGTGTCATTATAAGAATGTCATTTTTGACAATCAATTTGTAAATTAATCAATCCATTTTTATTATTTGACTTGTCATTATTTAAAACTATTTGAAATAATTATGTACCTTGTTAGATTCTCTGCTTTTGTGTAATCATCAACAGTAGAATATTCTAAATAATATTTATATTGGGTATCTACCTACACTGACCGGCAAAATTAACCGGACGCTCGTATTTTTTGGTTTTTCTCAAACTGCTGTTCAGTGTTCATTTTTTTTCGGGAAAACCAAATCAAACTGGTGAAATCAGAACTGAACTTTTAACTCTGAATTTTGTCACAGCTGAAAAGGTGCTATCTTGGATTTCCAATGGTTTATGTACAAGTGCTACCACACCACCTATTGGTCAAACTAAATTTGGTATTTTCCTTCAAAAGAGGGGCCATTGGTTCAGATTCCACAAGAAAAATATTTGTATTGGTTCAACATCACTGTACAACTCTGCCATGCTAAGCAAAAATGCTGTATGTCAAAAAACCCTACTTTCAGGAAATTGAGTTCAAAGATTTCAATCTATATGGCAAACATACATTTTTGACATATGACAACACATTTTAGTGGTTTTGAAGGGGTTTAGGATTAAGAAAAAAAAAAAAAAAAAAAAAAAGGATCAAAATCCTAGGAACCATTGAAAATGCTGTATGTCAAAAAACCCTACTTTCAGGAAATTGAGTTCAAAGATTTCAATCTATATGGCAAACATTCATTTTTGACATACGGCAACACGTTTTAGTGGTTTTTAAGGGGTTTAGGATAAAAAAAAAAAAAAAAATATAGGATCAAAATTTAGGATCATAGGAACCATTTGGCATCAAAAACCAAGAATCGATTTTTTTGACATACAGTGTTTTCACTTAGCACAGCAGAACTGCAAAGGTGTTTTTTTTTTTCCTTTTTCCTGGAAGTTCAAATAAAAAAAAGCTAATTACTAGGTTGGCTAGGGGTATGTTCTGATCTGATATTTGTTGTTTTCTTCTTTTTTAACATTTAATGATGTACAATTTCCAATTTATTTTGCAAACAGGAAAGTGGACAGCGTCATTCTGCATAAAAATCGATTTTTTTTTGACATACTGTGTTTTCGCTTAGCATGGTAGAACTGCAAGGGTGTTTTTTTCCTTTTTCCTGGAAGTTCAAATAAAAAAAAAGCTAATTACTATGTTGGCTAGGGGTATGTTCTGATCTGATTTTTGTTGTTTTCTTCTTTTTTAACATTTAATGATGTACAATTTCCAATTTATTTTGCAAACAGGAAAGTGGACAGCGTCATTCTGCATATTCTGAGAGACAGATGGAGCAAATGTGTCATGTACCAAGGTCCTGATCAGGAAGTGTGCTTACCCCTACGCAAGATCTATGAAGAGGCTGAAGAAGCATGGTTCTCCAAATGTAAGATGTTCTTGGTAAAATGGAGTAGCTTGCAGTGAAGAAAGTGGTTTAATTTTAATTGTTCAATACTTTTTTCACTTTTCTTTTTAAGTGTTCCAGAACAGAAAAGTAATGAAAATAACACGAAGCTGAAGTTACAGACAGACTATCACCAATCCAAATACATGTTTTGCCTTAAAAATATAAATTATAATAAATTTGTAAGGTAATAAATTAGGTTTGAATAATGTTTGACTTACAAAAAGCGCTCATCTCGAGTGGGCTAATGAATATAAGGGGTCTCAACAGAGCATTGATCATAGCTCTGACCTTTGCCACAGTATTTTTTTATGTGGGGGTTGATGGTTTTGAATTTTTTTGGTTGATGGTTTTGATAGTCCACAACCAGATCCAAACATGTAGTGCGCGTCGGCTTTTCTTTTTTTATCTTTAAATTAGGGATTAATTAGGGAAAGTTCGCGTTTTTCATCCTTAAATCAGTATTTTCCAGCCTTTTTTATTCGCGAGTGATCATCGTTGCTCTCATCTGCTTGGTTGTTTGTTTTTTCTTCAGTTTTTCATCTCCCCGGGGTATAACGGTTTCTCATGGCCATTATGGCGTCATCCTCAATTTGTTGGTCGAATTAAGTTCTTATCACCTAAGGAGTAGTGAATTTCCTAATTCACTTTTTTCCTTGCGCTTTTTCATTTGTAAAGTGTTAGTTTAGTTGTTTTATCGCTTTTTATCCGTTCACATAAAAGGGGTGTGGGATATATAAGAGGTTGGTATCATTTGTAAAGTGTTAGTTTAGTTGTTTTATCGCTTTTTATCCGTTCACATAAAAGGGGTGTGGGATATATAAGAGGTTGGTAGGACTATTGCACTGATCCTCTTCCTATCTGTAAAGGAGTATCCAAACATATTTGACCAGTTGTCAATCAATGACAAAAATCTATGTTGTCAAGGCAGTGTGGATGTGTCAGTTGACATCAATTGATGGCCGGTTTACTCTTTCATACCAAAATATTTACAGCTAATGTTAATATGGTGGATATCCTTTATCAAATCTGATATTCCATAGCTGATCAAGGTCTCCACTCTTGACACAAGACAGTATATTTATACCTTATTTCCAAAGGTAGTTGTAAATCTGAACCTTAGTTTACCATTGTAAAAAATGCTATAGTAATAAAAGGGGGTCAATGAACTTGGAATTTAAGAAGAAAAACTGTCTTGGATTCAGAGTAGAAAGACTTGTTTAATGGAAGAAGAATAATTAAAAAGTACTTTTGGTTTGATTTCATTTATGTGTAAAACAATTGTTACTACATATTTTAAAGTTTGTTTTAATATTCTTAGATTTAAGCATAATTATAACATTTATAATTAATGTAAGTATTAGCTAAAAAACAGTTGTAATGAATAATGTGATATGTTTTTTAAGATTGTTTCAAGACAATCACATAAAAATGCTTTCAAATGTCTAATTCCTCTAAGTGTTCTCAATTTTGTTATTTGTAAATTTATTAAGTATTTTGAAATATCTGAAGAGAGAAGCTTGAACTTATTAAGATGATTTTGGGGTAGACTTCGAAAATGACTAAAATTTCAACTGTGTCCAAGTTTTTCAGAAAACTTCAGTGTTCAAGTTTAATGGCTTACTACAAAAACAGCTTCATGAGAGAAAAGAAAAACTAAAATCATGCCCATATAATCACTTTTAATGTACATTATTTTACATCTGTAATATCTGTGCTAGGACAATTTTTGTCACTGATATTTGGCTAATGTTCGCCCCTTATTTTTTTTCTCTTTGCAAAAATTTCTTTTAGCGCATGGATCTAGGAGAGTGTCCCAAAATTCACGACTTGGCCCTCCGTGCTGACTATGTAGAATTCGAAAATGACTAAAATTTCAACTGTGTCCAAGTTTTTCAGAAAACTTCAGTGTTCAAGTTTAATGGCTTAGGTACTACAAAAACGGCTTCATGAGAGAAAAGAAAAACTAAAATCATGCCCCATATAATCACTTTTAATATACATTATTTTACATCTGTAATATCTGTGCTAGGACAATTTTTGTCACTGATATTTGGCTAATGTTCGCCCCCTATTTTTTTTCTCTGCAAAAATTTCTTTTAGCGCATGGATCTAGGAGAGTGTCCCAAAATTCACGACTTGGCCCTCCGTGCTGACTACGAGAAAGCTAGCAAGAACCGGGACTACTATTATGATATTGACGTGAGTATTGAGAGTTTCATTTATTTACTATTACTAAATGTTTCATTTATAAATGAGGATCTGTTCTTCACAAAACATGAACTTTCGATTGGAGGGCAAAGACTATGAAGAGATGTCTAAAAGTTTGGCTGTTTGATGCATTTCCCAGATTCTATCACCTCTTTCGCCTTGGCTTAGCAGCTGATCCTCGTTTTAACTTGAGAAAATAATTGTAAACGTAATAAGTTCTTTCTTTTTCTTTGCCATGTTCCCGTTCAGTAATAAGTTCTTTGAGGATAAAAATAATATGTAATAAATAATTAAAATAACAAACAAAAACAAAGACCGAGTGTTTTCACCACCGCCGTCGACTACCTTTCAATTTCAACGCTAACTTTCTTCTGAATTTCTTACAGGCCATGGAGCACTTGCAGGCTTTCATCAGCGATTGTGACCGTCGCACGGAGCTCGCTAAACAACGTCTTCTGGAGACTCAGGAAGTTCTATCTGCTGAGGTGGCGGAGAAGGCTAACGCTGTACATCAGCTGGCCGAAGATATAGGGAAGAAGTTGGCCAAGGCAGAAGAATTGGGCGCCGAGGGATTCGTGGAGGAAAGCTTGAAGCTCATGACAGAGGTGAGTGTAATTTTCACCTTTTTCTTCCAATATTGTATGACGTTGTACAAATAATATTAAGTATTTCATGTACAAAAAAAAAATATATTATTATTTGGTACGTTTAGCAAACCTTTCCTGTAGCCCAGGACACGTTTCGTTCTGATGAGCTGGGCGTAGCTCTCAGAATTTACTCAGATACTGGAATGATTCGAAAGTTTAATCTCAAACTTCATACTTCTGTGGTTAAAAATGTTGAAATTGTTAGAAATTGAAAACTTGATCTTGACATATTCATCGCAGACGTGATGTGTTGGCCTTTACAGTTAAAATTATTAATCATATCCAAGTCATAAAAAAAAACTTTCCTTAGGTCATTTTGAGCCACTTTTACAGGGCCGAGTGACTTGAAATATTGGCTACTTAAATGAACGTTTTCTGTCTCTGATTGGTTATTAATTTATTACTTCTTACGTTTTGTTTGTTTTTGTTTCTTACTTTTTTTTTCTCTTACCTAATTTCTTACGTTTTGTTTCATTTTCATTCCAGATCGAGGACCTACGCAAGAAGAAGGCAGAAGCCGAAGACACCTACCGGAACTCGATGCCGGCGTCCAGCTATCAGCAGCAGAAGCTCCGAGTGTGCGAAGTGTGCTCGGCTTATCTCGGCATTCACGACAATGACCGACGTCTGGCGGATCACTTCGGGGGCAAACTCCATCTGGGCTTCATCAAAATCCGAGAGAAACTGGCCGAGCTGCAAGTGAGTCGAAATCGAAATGAGGTTTTTTGATTGGAATTGGGTACTTACTACTTATTTACTTACTCTAAAGCTGATTGAGATCCCGACGATAAGCGCCGAACCCATCTGAACATGGGAAAAGGCGAAGAAGAAGATTACTTACTTACCTACCTACTTTCCGAATCTGGAACCACTTCAGGTACAATGCCAGAATTTTGAAGTTTTCTCTGATACTTCATTTGCTACCCTCTGTTCTTCACAAAACATGAACTTTCGATTGGAGGGCAAAGACTACGAAGAGATGTCTAAAAATTTGGCTGTTTGATGCATTTCCCAGATTCTATCACCTCTTTCGCCTTGGCTTAGGAGCTGATCCTCGTTTTAACTTGAGAAAATAATTGTAAACGTAATAAGTTCTTTCTTTTTCTTTTGCTTTGCCATGTTCCCGTTCAGTAATAAGTTCTTTGAGGATAAAAATAATATGTAGTAAATAATTAAAATAACAAACAAAAACAAAGATCGAGCGTTTTCACCACCGCCGTCGACTACCTTTCAATTTCAAGGCTAACTTTCTTCTGAATTTCTTACAGGCCATGGAGCACTTGCAGGCTTTCATCAGCGATTGTGACCGTCGCACGGAGCTCGCTAAACAACGTCTTCTGGAGACTCAGGAAGTTCTATCTGCTGAGGTGGCGGAGAAGGCTAACGCTGTACATCAGCTGGCCGAAGATATAGGGAAGAAGTTGGCCAAGGCAGAAGAATTGGGCGCCGAGGGATTCGTGGAGGAAAGCTTGAAGCTCATGACAGAGGTGAGTGTAATTTTCACTTTTTTTCTTCCAATATGGTATGACGTTTTACACATAATATTAAGTATTTCATGTACAAAAAAAAAAATATATTATTTGGTACTTTTAGCAAACATCTTCCTGTAGCCCAGGACACGTTCCTTTGATGAGCTGGGCGTAGCTCTCAGAATTTACTCAGATACTGGAATGATTCGAAAGTTTAATCTCAAACTTCATACTTCTGTGGTTAAAAATGTTGAAATTGTTAGAAATTGAAAACTTGATCTTGACATATTCATCGCAGACGTGATGTGTTGGCCTTTACAGTTAAAATTATTAATCATATCCAAGTCATAAAAAAAAACTTTCCTTAGGTCATTTTGAGCCACTTTTACAGGGCCGAGTGACTTGAAATATTGGCTACTTAAATGAACGTTTTCTGTCTCTGATTGGTTATTAATTTATTACTTCTTACGTTTTGTTTGTTTTTGTTTCTTACTTTTTTTTTCTCTTACCTAATTTCCTACCTACTTTCCGAATCTGGAACCACTTCAGGTACAATGCCAGAATTTTGAAGTTTTCTCTGATACTTCATTTGCTACCACAGCAAGGTCTTCAATGGTGGACACATCGAAACAAGTGGGTGAGCTGATAACTCCCATTTTGTTATTTCTCTGGAGAACACTCTTTTTTCCAATAAGGTTCTCCTGAAGGATCTCTTTCACCTAATTTTTTCATTGTGAGCCTGTTTTACCATGTTCCTAGAATTTGAGAGTCCCTTAAAGGTTTTAGACCTTTAAAAAGAGAATCCCCCTGTCTAACTGCAGATACATGGTAAGAGTTACTTGGGTCCTGTGAATTGGAATTTCCAGGAGATTAAGAGTGGGGTTTACCAAATCAGAAATGAGATCAATCTAGGATTGAGCTATACTAAATACCCAGCTCAATCCAGAAGCCGACTTCGTAAAACGCGGTCTAAGGGAAATTTCGGTCCACCTTGTGTTTCAGAAACTAGTGGAGGAGCGACGGCAGTCTCGCCCAAACAAGTGGGTGAGCTGATAACTCCCATTTTGTTATTTCTCTGGAGAACACTCTTTTCCAATAAGGTTCTCCTGAACGAGCTCTTTCACCTAATTTTTTCACTGTGAGCCTGTTTTACTATGTTCCTAGACTTTGTGAGTCCCTTACAGGTAGGTTATAGACCTTTAAGAAGAGAATTTCACTGTCTAATTGCAGATACATCGTAAAAGTTCAATTGATTTTTTTTTTCTTTTTTTTTATTGTGAGCCTGTTTTACCATGTTCCTAGAATTTGAGAGTCCCTTAAAGGTTTTAGACCTTTAAAAAGAGAATTCCCCTGTCTAACTGTAGATACATGGTAAGAGTTACTTGGGTCCTGTGAATTGGAATTTCCAGGAGATTAAGAGTGGGGTTTACCAAATCAGAATTGAGATCAATCTAGGATTGAGCTATACTTAATACCCAGTTCAATCCAGAATTGAAGCCGACTTCGTAAAACGCGGTCTAAGGGAAATTTCGGTCCACCTTGTGTTTCAGAAACTAGTGGAGGAGCGACGGCAGTCTCGCCAGGAGGCAGGCGTGAAGAGTGGTAGCGACAGAGTGGGAAGCTCCAGACGGTCCCGGTCTAGATCCCGGAGTCAGTCCCAGTCATCTAAGTGAGTTCCCATTCCGATGTTTAAAATTAATATGTATATTTTAATTTAAAATCACTTCAACCTCATTTTAATTGTAACAATGTCTGAGAAGTATGCTGTGTCATTTTGGCAACTCCAACTTTGGGCAGTCCGTCAATAATGATTGAAAAAACGCCGCTAGTTTCTCATCAACCTCATTTTAATTGTAACAATGTTGTCTGAGAAGTATGCTGTGTCATTTTGGCAACTCCAACTTTGGGCAGTCCGTCAATAATGATTGAAAAAACGCCGCTAGTTTCTCATGACCAAAGTTAGCTTGGGTCCTGCATTATTTTCAAATGCGCAAATTAAACACGATTGTCAGATTTTAGACTTGACAAATTCTTCTTTTTTATGCGCTATAACTATGTCGTTCGCTCCGCATATTCCATTTTAAAATAAAATTATTATACGTTATTTGTTTATTATTTCAGATCGCGCCGATCTCGAAGCAGGTCCCGCGAGAGACGTCAGCGTTCCCGATCCCGGGATCGTGACTCAAGATATCGCCGATCACACAATAGCTTCCGACGCTATGATCGGTATGATAACAATCGGAGACGATACTAAACGGAACGAACGACATTTACTATCCGACAACGGATAACTGAGACATTTTGCTGCGATTAATTCAAACTGATAACCTGCCAGTTCTCGGCAGATCACTGAAGTTGTAACCAGCCATCAGCCAGCGGCAATGGACACCAGTCCCCCACGGATCACAGAAGTTGAGTTAGCCAGCCTAGTTAGCTTAGAGGGTAGCGCGCCTTCTAAGCACTAGGTCAGCTTAACTCCATGTTATGTACATTTCACTCCACACACTAAAAGACCACTTTGAGCCTACGGAGTTGGGGCCAGTGCCCCAAAAGATGGGTTAAGCTTATACGAACCTACGAAGCGATAGAATTCACTAGATCGATTTCCGCCTGGAGCGAACTTTATCCCACACAGATAAAGTTCGTTCTTGGAATGGCTGGCTTTCTCTTATCCTCTCCTCGATTTCAGGACGATAACAGCTCCGTTGTTACATTTCCCTCTATCAAACCTCTAGTGCGGGGGGACCAAACTCTCCGAGAATGGTTGTTTTTGTTTCAGGATATTTTACAATTTCCTTCATTCTCATTTGTTGAGATTTTTCGAATCACAGTCCATTCTGTCCAATCAGAGTTTCTTTCTCTTGGTTTGGAAACTTGCTAAGTGTTTTAGGTCCAGGTCTACAGGTTTACATTTAATTAATGATGAAGTTTATCTAACGTCAAATTAACTAAATGTTTGGTGACCTTAGAGTTCATTCCCACTTGTCATTAGAAAAAATCTTGTGTGTAGTGGAAACACTCTCATTTAAATTACATTACTTACAGGAAAAAAAAATCGATGCGTAGTAGGGACCAGTGCCCCAAAAATGGGCTAAGCTTATACGAACCTACGAAGCAACAGAATTCACTAGATCGATTTCCGCCTGGAGCGAACTTTATCCCACACAGATATATGTAGTTCGTTCTTGGAACGGCTGGCTTTCTCCTATCCTGTCCTCCTCGATTTCAGGACGATAACAGCTCCGTTGTTACATTTCCCTCTATCAAACCTCTTGTGCGGGGGGACCAAACTCTCCAAGAATGGTTGTTTTTGTATCAGGATATTTTACAATTTCCTTCATTCTCATATGTTGAGATTTTTCGAATCACAGTCCATTCTGTCCAATCCAGAGTAAAGAAATTCTCAATTTCTTTCTCTTGGTTTGGAAACTTGCTAAGTGTTCTAGGTCCAGGTCTACAGGTTTACATTTAATTAATGATGAAGTTTATCTACCGTCAAATTAACTAAATATTTGGTGACCTTAGAGCCCATTCCCACTTGTCATTAGAAAAAATCTTGTGTGGTGGAAACACTCTCATTTAAATTACATTACTTACAGGAAAAAAATCGATGAAATTCACAAGTGGGAAAGGGGCTCTTAGAGTATGCTCAGAGACTGTGTTTGAAAATTCTCTGAACACATTCTCCGGTCAATATACAACCTGTAGTCCCCTGCCTTAATTTATTGTACCTATTTATTTTGAGCATGCTATTATATTATTAGATTCCATTTGTTTTGTTCTCAAGTACAATAAAATTTAAGATATTAACATCTACAAGTTTTGCCTTTTATTTTGTACCATGTGGGTTTCATGTTCACAGGTTTATATTATAAGCAACTTGTATTAGAATTAATAACTAGAAGGTTCCATGTAAAATAAATGTTGCATAAGTTCCAAAAGATAACACTGCTACCGTTTTTCACCATGTGGGTTTCATGTTCACAGGTTTATATTATGAGCAACTTGTATTAGAATTAATAACTAGAAGGTTCCATGTAAAATAAATGTTGCATAAGTTCCAAAAGATAACACTGCTATAGTTTTTGGATTTACCATTTCTGGCAACAAAAAGAAATGCCCATCATAGGTAGGTACATTTTTTTTTTTGCTCCTGAAAAATTGCAATAAAAATGAGATAGGCGGTTTAGTTTTGGCCGCGACGATATGCTGATCCAGTTTGGAATCAGCACAGTTTCATTCTTCGTATCAAAATGCTGCAGGGCGAAAACCATGGGCATGGGTGTTTAGCTGCTGATCTATAAGGCACAGTTCACACGATGCATTTATTACTTTCTATTTTTTAAACGAAATTTCTGCGGTTGGTACAACTGGGATGGTTGAAAAAATAAACAAGTCTGTGCGCAAAAGCCCGCCCGATTTGAATTTTGACTTTGTTAGATAAAAACCTATTCAGTTTGTACTAATGTGGACAGTGGACACACGGCAAAATATCTCTAAATGATTGACTAGTCACCACATTGATGGATTTGCTGGATTCGGACGGCTCCAGAGAAAATGTACTGACAGCACAAATAGACAATGTTAAAAAGCTCACAACCATCCTCAAATGAGATAGGATATTGTTTCTACAGTTTGGCATGGGAGTGGTAACTTAAAAACAAGGTAAGCTTACCAACCTTGCCTATCTCAACCCGGTGCATAACCACAACCTAAAGCTCCGGCCATTAGTTTTTAAAAATACTGTAGTAATAGAAAGTAATAGGTTTGATGGAGTGAACTGTAACTGCTAAGGTTTTATCGTTCCGAAAGCAAAGAGAGAAGGAAGACAGGATAGAAGAAAGGTAGCCTTTCCGACTGTTCTTTGGATTCTGAGGACAAACCATATCTGCTTAGTATAAAATTCGACCCGAGGGGGAATCGAACCCGCCACTTTAGTTCAAATAGGCTGGTCCGGCCATTATTGTTATAAAAAATGAAATCCCCTATCAATCTTTGTCTGTGTTTCAGTGTACAGCTGCTGTGGATGATGATTAAACATGATATCCGCCACAAGACTCAAACTTCGGACCCACAAGTGTCCGCCTTACCCCTCCTATGAATAAGCCATTGATCACCTGACCCCTTTAAGAAACAAGTCTCAGGATGGCTTAATCAGGGGCACGGTTAGTCCAGTGGTAACGCGCTTGTTTACCACGCGAAAGGTCCTGGGTTCAATGACCACCATCAACTGAACATTTGCACTCGTATTACGATTGTAATTATTACGACATATTTGTAGCTTAACACTTTGGTCGCCCAAGCAATAATTATGAAATTCACCCACAGGCCCACTTGATCCAATCGATGTCAGGAGTATATGCCTGACGGTGAAAAATTTGAAATCGGTTTGGAAAATTTTGAAGTCTTTGGTCCGTTTGGTGTAGAAATGTTCCTGTATTTCCTGAAAATTGGTGACATTCGGTATTTACAGTAGTGACTTGCTTTAATCTACTCTCGAGGTAAGTTATCTGTATCCCTGTGGGTGAAAGAACCTTGAAATCTTGACACCCTAAATGAGGGATCACCATATCGTTTTATGAGGCACAAGCTACTCAGATGTCTAGGAGACCCTTGGCAAGCTACCTTTAATCTGAAAACCAAAAATGCATGATGTAAGAACGTAAATTTTTGGTTCCCATTAAAGTTGCTCAACTTGTGTAAGTGTCTGCAAGCTGTGAGCTATCAGAATTAAAACCTTTGATAAATTCAATTCCAATATAATAGATCTGTTGCGCTTACTTGGGTGATGTTTCAAAGTCATAGAGCAGGAAAAATGAGGACCAACGGAATTTTTCTTTTTCTTCTTTTAGATAAAAACCTATCCAGTTTGTGCTAATGTGGACAGTGAACACACAGCAAAATATCTCTAAATGATTGACTAGTCACCACAATGATGGATTTGCTGGATTCAGACGGCTCCAGAGAAAATGTACTGACAGCACAAATAGACAATGTTAAAAAGCTCACAACCATCCTCAAAGCATTGCATTTTAAAGAAGGATAAATCAATTTAAAAAATACCGGTAATTTGTAAAGTTTGACGTCACGACATACGCTCCCGTAGGCAATGACGTCATAATTCATGACTCCCGCTTCGTTTGTTTGTGCGCAAGCGTTTCTGCGATTCAGTTTAGAATCAGCACAGTTTCATTCTTCGTATCAATGCTGCAGGGCGAAAAACATGGGACACATGGATGTTTAGCTGCTGATCTATAAGGCACAGTTCACACGATGCATTTATTACTTTCTATTTTTTAAACAAAATTTCTGCGGTTGGTACAACTGGGATGGTTGAAAAAATAAACAAGTCTGTGCGCAAAAGCCCGCCCGATTTGAATTTTGACTTTTTGAAAAATTTGAAATCGGTTTGGAAAATTGGAAGATTTGGAAGTTTCTGATCCGTTTGGTGTAGAAATTTTCCAGTATTTCCTGAAAATTGGTGACATTCGGTATTTACAGTAGTGACTTGCTTTAATCTACTCTCGAGGTAAAAGTTATCTGTATCCCTGTGGGTGAAAGAACCTTGAAATCTTGACACCCTTAATGAGGGATCACCATCCTTTTGTGAGGCACAAGCTACTCGGATGTCTAGGAGACCCTTGGCAAGCTACCTTTAATCTGGAAATGCATGATGAACGTTAATTTTTGGTTCCCAAGTTCCCATAAAAGTTGCTCAACTTGTGCAACTGTCTGCAAGCTGTGAGCTATCAGAATTAAAACCTTTGATAAATTCAATTCCAATATAATTTTAGATAAAACCTATCCAGTTTGTACTAATGTGGACAGTGAAAATATCTCGTGATTGACTAGTCACCACAATGATGGATTTGCTGGATTCGGACGGCTCCAGAGAAAATGTACTGACAGCACAAATAGACAATGTTAAAAAGCTCACAACCATCCTCAAAGCATTGCATTTTAAAGAAGTGAGTATTTGCCTTTTTGGCCTCCTTGTTTAAAGTTGAAGGCCTGACTCGGTTAGCTTTAGGAGTAAAAGATCAGTCCTTTATGCAGACTGTAGAGTAGAGCAGTCCTTTATGAAAAAAAAAAAAAAAAAAAAAACAATCAGCCATTTGCGGGGGATGTTAAATCTTTTTCTTCTCTTCAGTAAGTTATTGCAGTTCTATAATTTTTCCCACCACTCATTATTGTATGTTCTTTTTTTTTACCCTTAACAGTTTTTGTAATTTCATTTGAAGGAATAATTAATATAGCAGGTGGCCTGGGTGGTGATTGTCCCTATTTTTGGTGTTGCCTTAAAGTCAGCTTTTCCTTACCATGTTCAAATCTAGAGATTTCCTTGTGTTTCAGAAAAGCCATTCTCTATCCTTGTCCCGAAAAGAGGTCTGAAAAGGTGAGATAGTGCAAAGATGGGCAAAGTGTATGGCAGGGGCTGCAGCCTATATTTATCCTAGCTTTTTATTCCAAAGGTGGAGTTTACAAGCAAGTTCCAACTCTTTTTAATAATTTATACTGGCTCATGTTAAAGTGCGAGGTGGTGGGAGGGGTCTTTTTTCTTATGTGTTTATTTTTTGATTAAATTGGGACGTGGTCAAACATGTTACCCCTGGGTTAAATAGGGAGGATGGCAACGGCCCAAATGGTCCCATCCCCAAGCAATTAAGGTTAACACTTAATGTTATTATTATTTTTACAAATTTTACCCAAAAGAGTCCTCCATTTTTATCAATTTTGTTTGGGAAATTTGGGTGTCATAAAATATTAAAAGGGGGCTTTCCTTAAAAGGGCCCAGCCACTCACTATCGGGTTGTTCCCCTTGAATTAGGTCCTTGCCTTCAGGGTCTAAAACCGGAGTTAACTGATTGGGGAAAGCCCACCCCACCAACCACTAATTGGTTTCCAGGGTAGACTGGACGGATATGGCTTGGAAAAAGGTCTGGGCCTATACCCAGGGGTTTCTAAAACCCACTGATAAAAGCCCACCCCACCATTATTATTTCAAGGCCAAGCCTGAAATCAGGTGTACCCCTTTTGATAGTTGAGGTGGCTGGGCCCGCTGGGGCCTAAGGGTTGGGTGGTAGAGAAGGTCTCCTGTGTTAACCTCCACTTTTCTCCTGTCCAGGTATATGAAGTCAACATTAACAACAGCAATGATGAGTCAGGGGACACAGTTATGTTTCAAATCCCGTTCATAGCTCTCCTACAATGCCTGACCATATTCGATGGCTGTTCCAATACACCAGGAGCTACATCAACTCTCAAGATGACATACAGAGGTTATGGCCATCCCTTGAATTTAATGTAAGCATAGAGCAGTGCTCAAGCTTGGTTATGAGCAATTTCTATAGCATTAGTGCACGGCCACAATGGCGACCATAATCCATGGATCATTGACAGACAATTGACCATTGCACAAGTGTGTCCACATCAGAGCCTGGAACCTCCTGCTTATTTAGATATGCTTGAAAATTTTGAGATAAGAATGTTATCAAAAATGTATATAAAATCATCGCCTATTGCAGAAAAAAATACTAGGCTCAATTTCTTCATGTTATGGTCAATGCTTTGTTGAGGACGCTGATATCCTTGATGACTACTAAAGCACCTATGGTCGGTTTCACCAATATTTTTCAGCCTCTAGAAGGCCTGTAGAGTTCCATTTAATTTGTATAGGTCAAACAGGGCTAACAGACTGTTAGGGGCAAAAAAAAGTCAGTGAGACCTATCCTTAATCTTTGTATTTCCAGTCTAGAAGAAGAAGGAGTGCTCACAGACTGTCAGATTCGAACCCAGGAGGCTATCGACGTTCTCAACTTTGTCCTTAAAGCACCTATGGTTGGTTTCATTAATATTTTTCAGCCTCTAGAAGGCCTGTAGAGTTCCATTAAATTGTATAGGTCAAACAGGGCTAACAGACTGTTAGGGGCAAAAAAAAGTCAGTAAAACCTATCCTTAGTCTTTGTATTTCCAGTCTAGAAGAAGAAGGAGTGCTCACAGACTGTCAGATTCGAACCCAGGAGGCTATCGACGTTCTCAACTTTGTCATCCGTGATGACGAGATGAGTTTCAAGATCATCATGAAAGCGCTGGAGCTCAAGCTAATATTTGCCGAGCTGGACAGTAGCTCGGAGTACATTGAGCTGAAAATGAGCAGCGAGCCACAGAATATGAAGATTGTGACGCGAGGTGATAGTGGTATGTGTGAGGTAAGACTTTTTTTTCCAAGAACCAAGAGGTTTGATAGAGGGAACTGTAACTTCTAAGGGCAACCTCCGTGGCCGAGTAGGTATCACACTAAGCTTGCACGCAGGAGGTCCGGGTTCGATTCCCGGCGGGACCGAGGTTTTTTTTTGAGCTCTGTGCTTAGAATTCAGGGTGCACTCAGCCTCGTGAGGACAATTGAGTAGCTACTTTAATCGAGTAGCGACCAGTGGCGGAATTACAAATCGAAGAGACGAGCGATGATTGAGTAAATGGAAGACTTGTAATATTGTAATACTTACCCACAAAAAAAGCTCTCTGCTTTACCACAAAGATTCATCATTTGATTTTTTATTATTATTATTTCCCTGTAACTGCTAAGGTCTTATCGTCCCGAAATCAAAGAGAGAAGGAAGACAGGATAAAAGAAAGCCAGCCTTTATCCGAAAACGAACATTTCGGGATAAAATCCGCCCCAGGCGGGAATCGAACCCCCAGCCTAGCGCTTACAAGGCAGACGCGCTACCAATGAAGCTAAAATAAAATTCTTTGTTATTATTATATTATATCACGTGCTCCCTTATACACTTTTCTCTCTACAACTTTCACATTTTTCTATCTCTCATATCGATAAGGAGAACCAAAAGGCCGATATATTGTGCAGAACTTCTTCTGCCTTTTGGTTCTCCTTATCAAGTTGACCCACCATCTTAGGTACCGCTCGGTAATGGGACAACCGCCTCGAACTAATCACTTCCCCGGTAAGGGTGTCCCTCTGCAAACCATCTCTCAATCCGGAGGGTAGCCCATCCCTACGCCCACCTAGGGTGTCCCTCCGTGATCCCAATGTGTCACGGGAGAAGCCATCTCTTAGCCCGCTGGGTAATCCGTCTTTTCTACCGCCCAAAGTATCCCGAATCCCGCTGAGAGTATCCCGCGCGAAGCCATCTCTAAGCCCGCTAGGTAACCCATCCTTCCTACCGCCCAAAGTGTCCCGGGCGAATCCGTCTCTCAGCCCCGCCGGCAGATCTCGTCTTCCACTCAGCGTGTCACGTCGGAAACCCCCGGGCAGAACGCTCTTCCCGCCCAGCGTGTCTCGGCGAATGCCTTCAGGCAAAAGTGGATCTTTTCGCCCGCCGAGCGTGTCCCTCCGCGAATCCCACCAAGAGTATCCCGGGCGAATCCGTCTCTCAGCCCCGCCGGCAGATCTCGTCTTCCACTGAGCGTGTCACGTCGGAAACCCCCAGGCAGAACGCTCTTCCCGCCCAGCGTGTCTCGGCGAATGCCTTCAGGCAAAAGTGGATCTTTTCGCCCGCCGAGCGTGTCCCTCCGCGTTGGATCTTTGAATTCACGTTTAAAATTAGCAGGCGGCAAATCGTTTCTTCCAGTGTCCTTTGGGCAGAACGCTCTTCCCGCCCAGCGTGTCTCGGCGAATCCCTTCAGGCAAAAGTGGATCTTTTCGCCCGCCGAGCGTGTCCCTTCGCGTTGCATCTTTGAATTCACGTTTAAAATTAGCAGGCGGCAAATCGTTTCTTCCAGTGTCCTTTTTGCCGAGTGAGGGGATCTCTTTACTCGAAGCATTTGTCTTGACTCCGCCCCATGGACCTTCCTGGTTCGGAGGGAATTGGGAGCGTTCTGTGAGAATGTTTCGCGCGGGGAGTTTGCTGGGAGGGATTTGCTTTTGGGTGGAGCCGCCTGAAAACCAATGAAAGTGGGTGTTTAAACAATTTTAAAGATGTTTAATTTACAGCCAATGTTGATAACAAATGGTTGGTTAAATTATTGAAAAAAAAAGAAGAAACCAATCTTTCTAGATTTTTTTTTCTCCCTCTTCTTTCAAGTTCTGAGAAGATTTTTCCTCCCAATAGATATCAGGGAAATGTGGGAATTTGCTTTTGGGTGGAGCCGCCTGAAAACCAATGAAAGCGGGTGTTTAAACAAATTTAATGATGTTTAATTTACAGCCAATGTTGATAACAAATGGTTGGTTAAATTATTGAAAAAAAAGAAGAAGGAAGAAGAAAAAAGTGAAAGAAATGAAACGCGAAAATAAACCAATCTTTCTAGATTTTTTTTTTCTTCCTCTTCTTTCAAGTTCCGAGAAGACTTTTCCTCCCAATAGATATCAGGGAAATGTGGGTACTTACCTGGAATCAACTTACCTATGTTTTGTATTCCACTCAAATTCTCAATGTCTTCAGATCTTGGCTTGGTTGTCTTCTTCTTGTGTTCAACTTCAGATGGGGGCTGAAAATGGAAAAACCAATAATAAATTTGATTGTCTATTAGTTGCCTAGGTCGCGGGTTTGATTCCCACCTGGGATGGGTTTTATTGTTCTCAGAACAGCTGACCTATGCTTTCTTCCTGGAATCAACTTA
Source organism: Diaphorina citri (assembly GCF_000475195.1). Classification (NCBI taxonomy): domain Eukaryota; kingdom Metazoa; phylum Arthropoda; class Insecta; order Hemiptera; family Psyllidae; genus Diaphorina; species Diaphorina citri. The sequence continues at coordinate 83,153 of NW_007378777.1, forward strand.
CCTATATCTTGTATTCCACTCAAATTCTCAATGTCTTCAGATCTTGGCTTGGTTATCTTCTTCGTGTGTTCAACTTCAGGTGGGGGCTGAAAATAGAAAAACCAATAATAAATTTAATTGTCTATTAGTTGCCTAGGTCGCGGGTTTGATTCCCACCTGGGATGGGTTTTATTGTTCTCAGAACAGCTGACCTATGCTTTCTTCAGAAAAACCAACAATAAATTTGATTGTCTATTAGTTGCCTAGGTCGATTCCCACCTGGGATGGGTTTTATTGTTCTCAGAACAGCTGACCTATGCTTTCTTCCTTTGATTTTGGGACATGACTTCCGTTGTTACGGTTCCTCCTACCTCTTTAAAAATTAAATCTTAATCTCTTACCTTGATTTTCTTTTCCGTGCTACAAGCAGATGGTTTTAGCGTAATGGTGACCTGATCAAAGTTCAACTTCTTTGCAACAACTGGTTTCACATTATCCGGATCCAGTAAAGGACTAGACACCAGGTCTAGATGACTGTCATCTTGGAATAGGTCATCTTCCTCGTTCATACTGTTTGTGTTCAGGTTATTGTCATTCAACTCTCCGTCTGTGTGGTCATTGAGATTGGGGTTTTGTGTTGGAATGTCTTCAATTGGATCCTCTGTTGCGGATCCTTTGTTGTCAAGACAGGGTCAGGGTCTTCTGAAATAATACAAAATAAATAAAATCAAATTTTCACAATTATGTTCTATTTTAATGGGATATGACATCTGAGTATGCTCGGATACCGTCACAATTTACGTATTTATGTTCAATAAAAAGATATACATTAGGCCCAGGACTACATGGCCATGTTAACATGAATGTTTTTGTTCAATAAAAAGATATACATCAGGCTCAGGACTACATACATGTCCGTGTTAAAATGAATGTTGACATCTGAGCATACTTGGATACCCCTACATATCTCTGAACAATAAAACTCCAATTGTGTTCTAATGCTTTAATGAGTTCTTGGTGCTCCTAAATTTAAAAGTCCCACAAAGCCTCACAAAGGACTGATTGTATGACTTATACATAGATTTTGTACCTCATATTAATGAATTGGTTTAGGATATTTACGAGTAAGTTACATAGCCATATTTCGTATTAATGTTGGTTAAGGTTTAGGTTAGGTTAAATAATAGGGGATTTTGTACCCCAGCGGTCTGGCTGGGGGTCGTTAAACAGGGAGTAGACCAGCTTAGTCTGGCTGGGGGACTATAAACAGTGAGTATACCAGCCGGAATTTCCTTTGCTAAAGAAATACGTGTCCTTTTTGCCGAGTGAGGGGATCTCTTTACTCGAAGCATTTGTCTTGACTCCGCCCCATGGACCTTCCTGAGGGTCTGCTTGGTTCGGAGGGAATTGGGAGCGTTCTGTGAGAATGTTTCGCGCGGGGAGTTTACTGGGAGGGATTTGCTTTTGGGTGGAGCCGCCTGAAAACCAATGAAAGTGGGTGTTTAAACAAATTGAAAGATGTTTAATTTACAGCCAATGTTGATAACAAATGGTTGGTTAAATTATTGAAAAAAAGAAGAAGAAGGAAGAAAAAAAAGTGAAAGAAACGCAAAAATAAACCAATCTTTCTAGATTTTTTTTTTTTTTTTCTCCCTCTTCTTTCAAGTTCCGAGAAGACTTTTCCTCCCAATAGCAAGTCTGTAGGATTTGCATACCAGGCAATCAAAAGTGGAGATGCCACAGCTATTGTTGCTGGTGGACAGGAGTGTATGAGCCAAGCACCTCATGTTATTAACATTAGGAACGGAATCAAGTTGAATGATGCTGAGATGAAGGACAGTATGGTGTTTGACGGACTGACTGATGCATTCCACAATATTCACATGGGTATCACTGCTGAGAATATTGCAAAGAAATGGAGCATTTCCCGCCTTGAACAAGATGAGTATGCTTACCAGTCTCAAGTGAAAACTGCCAAGGCTCAAGAAGGAGGCTATTTTGATGAGGAAATTGTACCTGTTGTAATCAGCACAAGGAAAGGAGATGTTGTTGTAGCTAAGGATGAATACCCCAAGGCCAATACAAGTGTAGATGCTCTACAAAAACTAAGACCTGTGTTCCAGAAGGATGGTACAGTGACCGCAGGCAATGCATCTGGTATCAATGATGGAGCTGCAGCCGGGAAATTGTACCTGTTGTAATCAGCACAAGGAAAGGAGATGTTGTTGTAGCTAAGGATGAATACCCCAAGGCCAATACAACTGTAGAAGCTCTACAAAAACTAAGACCTGTGTTCCAGAAGGATGGTACAGTGACCGCAGGCAATGCATCTGGTATCAATGATGGAGCTGCAGCCGTGTTGTTGATGAGTTATAAAAGAGCCCAGGCACGGAACATTCAACCTCTTGCTAGAATAGTAGCTATGAGTTCTGCTGGTGTAGAGCCTACCCTGATGGGACCTACTTTATTCCAAGTGAGTTACAAGAAGTTCAACTCTTTTTATAATTTATACTGCTCATTAAAGTTTCTAGGTGGTGGAGTGGTCAACATGCTTACCTGGTAAATAGGAGGATGCAGGTTCAATCCCAGCAATTAAGTACATTAATATTGTTTTTTTTTTTTTAGTCCCTCTATTTTTATAATTTGTTTGAATTTGATATCATAATATTAGAGCTCTAAGGCCAGCCACTCACTATTGGGTTGTCCTGATTAGGTCTGCCTGTCAGGTCTAACCGATAACTGATGAGCACACACACTATCAGGTAGACCTGACAGATATGGCTGAAAAGGTCTGCCTATCAGGTCTACCTGATAAGCACACATACCATCAGGCAGACCTGATCAGGTGTACCTGATAGTGAGTGGCTGGCCTAAGGGTTGGGTGGTAGGGAAGGTCTCCTGTGTTAACCTCCACTTTTTTCCTGTCCAGGTATATGAAGTCAACATTAACAACAGCAATGATGAGTCGGGGGACACAGTTATGTTTCAAATCCCGTTCATAGCTCTCCTACAATGCCTGACCATATTCGACGGCTGTTCCAATACACCAGGAGCTACATCAACTCTCAAGATGACGTACAGAGGTTATGGCCATCCCTTGAATTTAATGTAAGCATAGAGCAGTGCTCAAGCTTGGTTATGAGCAATTTTCTATAGCATTAGTGCACAGCCACAATGGCGACCATAATCCATGGATCATTGACAATTGACCATTGCACAAGTGTGTCCACATCAGAGCCTGGAATCTCCTGCTTATTTAGATATGCTTGAAAATTTTGAGATAAGAATGTTATCAAAAATGTATATAAAACCATCGCCCATTGCAGAAAAAAATACTAGGCTCAATTTCTTCATGTTATGGTCAATGCTTTGCTGAGGACGCTGATATCCTTGACAACTACTAAAGCACCTATGGTCGGTTTCACCAATATTTTTCAGCCTCCAGAAGGCCTGTAGAGTTCCATTCAATTTGTATAGGTCAAACAGGGCTAACAGACTGTTAGGGGCAAAAAAAAAAGTCAGTGAGACCTATCCTTATTCTTTGTATTTCCAGTCTAGAAGAAGAAGGAGTGCTCACAGACTGTCAGATTCGAACCCAGGAGGCTATCGACGTTCTCAACTTTGTCATCCGTGATGACGAGATGAGTTTCAAGATCATCATGAAAGCGCTGGAGCTCAAGCTAATATTTGCCGAGCTGGACAGTAGCTCGGAGTACATTGAGCTGAAAATGAGCAGCGAGCCACAGAATATGAAGATTGTGACGCGAGGTGATAGTGGTATGTGTGAGGTAAGACTTTTTTTTCCAAGAACCAAGAGGTTTGATAGAGGGAACTGTAACTGCTAAGGGCAACCTCCGTGGCCGAGTGGGTATCACACTAAGCTTGCACGCAGGAGGTCCGGGTTCGATTCCCGGCGGGGCCGAGGTTTTTTTGAGCTCTGTGCTTAGAATTCGGGGTGCACTCGTGAGGACAATTGAGTAGCGACTGGAGTAGGGGCCAGTGCCCCAAAAGATGGGTTAAGCTTATACGAACCTACGAAGCAACAGAATTCACTAGATCGATTTCCGCCTGGAGTGAACTTTATCCCACACAGATAAAGTTCGTTCTTAGAACGGCTGGCTTTCTCCTATCCTGTCCTCGATTTCAGGACGATAACAGCTCCGTTGTTACACTTCCCTCTATCAAACCTCTTGTGCGGGGGGACCAAACTCTCCAAGAATGGTTGTTTTTGTATCAGGAAATTTTACAATTTCCTTCATTCTCATTTGTTGAGATTTTTCGAATCACAGTCCATTCTGTCCAATCAGAGTAAAGAAATTCTCAATTTCTTTCTCTTGGTTTGGAAACTTGCTAAGTGTTTTAGGTCCAGGTCTACAGGTTTACATTTAATTAATTATGAAGTTTATCTAACGTCAAATTAACTAAATATTTGGTGACCTTAGAGCCCATTCCCACTTGTCATTAGAAAAAATCTTGTGTGTAGTGGAAACACTCTCATTTAAATTACATTACTTACAGGAAAAAAAATCGATGAAATTCACAAGTGGGAAAGGGGCTCTTGGAGTATGCTCAGAGACTGTGTTTGAAAATTCTCTGAACACATTCTCGGGTCAATATACAACCTGTAGTCCCCTGCCTTAATTTATTGTACCTATTTATTTTGAGCATGCTATTTTTTTATTTTTTTTTATTTTTTATTATTAGATTCCATTTGTTTTGTTCTCAAGTAGAATAAAATTTAAGATATTAACATCTACAAGTTTTGCCTTTTATTTTGCACCATGCCTATCATTAAGTTCCTACAGGTTGCTATCAAAGCAAACCTACGCGGTACGAGTGAGGGACTCCTGTGCTTCCATTTCGTTATCTGTTTGGATATGAACAGCTCGCAGGAACGCCAGTACAACTATATTGAATATTTCGTAAGTATTACCCACCTCACTGGTGTAGTATTTAGTATGTCATCAAAAATGTATATAAAACCATCGCCCATTGCAGAAAAAAATTCTAGGCTCAGTGGTGTAGTATTTAGTATGTCATCAAAAATCTATATAAAACCATCGCCCATTGCAGAAAAAAATACTAGGCTCAATTTCTTCATGTTATGGTCAATGCTTTGTTGAGGACGCTGATATCCTTGACGACTACTAAAGCACCTATGGTCGGTTTCACCAATAGTTTCTCTGGATCTGGAGGTTGGTGGTTTGAGGCTAAGCTAAGTCCGAAAATTTAGCGTGTTGTATTAAGCGGGGAGCGACATGTGACAAGCACTTATGCTCAACACGGTTAAAATTCCTTCCTCTATTTATTTGTTATTTTAAGGTTGTGGTTATGTACCGGGTTGAGTTGAGACAGGATATTGATTCTACAGTTTGGCATGGGAGTGGTAAATTAAAAAACAGGCAACTTTACCAACCTTGCCTATCTCAACCCGGTGCATAACCACAACCTAAAGCTCCGGCCATTAGTTTTTAAAAATAGGTTTGATGGAGTGAACTGTACTGTAACTGCTAAGGTTTTATCCTTCCGAAAGCAAAGAGAGAAGGAAGACAGGATAGAAGAAAGGTAGCCTTTTCGACTGGATTCTGAGGACAATCTTGTTCTGTGTACAAGAAAATAAATAAATAAAATAAACCATATCTGCTTAGTATAAAATTCGACCCGAGGGGGAATCGAACCCGCCACTTTAGTTCAAATAGGCTGGTCCGGCCATTATTGTTATAAAAAATGAAATCCCCAATCATTATCTTTGTCTATGTTTCAGTGTACAGCTGCTGTGGATGATGATTAAACATGATATCCGCCACAAGACTCAAACTTCGGACCCACAAGTGTCCACCTTACCCCTCCTATGAATAAGCCATTGATCACCTGACCCCTTTAATTTATTTACCTAATTTACGGGATCTAACCCATTATATAAACAAAATGCTTATTTATACTGCTCGCATAGGACTGTAAAGTCCCTTTACTCCAGCAGTAGACTACTACTATTATTGTGGTCAAATTATCAAATTATATTGAGGATAAAATTCCATACCTCGGCTGGGATTGAACCCATGCCCTCCTGTTTACCAGGCGAGCGCCTTTACACCACCGAGGTAGGTAAGTCTCAGGATGACTTAATCAGGGGCACGGTTAGTCCAGTGGTAACGCGCTTGTTTACCACGCGAAAGGTCCTGGGTTCAATGACCACCATCGACTGAACATTTGCACTCGTATTACGATTGTAATTATTACGACATATTTGTAACTTAACGTGTAAAGATCTCCTAGTCCCATTTATTTCATAAGTTGAACAATTCCATTTGTAATAGGTAATCTAATAATAAAACGTTTTTATTTTTGTTTATTTTTTACCTGGTTTGTTTCATTTATTTCTAAAAACTGAGTTTGGTTAGTGACCATAAATAGAGAAAGGTAGACTGACAAAAGGTACGTCACACCGACCCCCAAATATAATTAAGAACAGGGACGTTAAAAGAAATTTCCAAAAAGTTTGTAGGCTTTTTATATCGATTTATTGTTCATCTCATATGTGGAACATGGTCATACTACACTTGCCTGCACAAAAAGCGACTCAAACTTGAAAATATCGAAATTCACTCTTCGTTCATGCTTCATGAGCCTTTTAGTAACGTATGCGCACAAACACATTAATGCGTTACCTGCGAGGGAGCTTTGCTCGGGACATTTGATGTGATGTCATCGCCTACGGGAGCGTATGCCGTGACGTCAAAGTTCACGATTTACCGGTATTTTTTAAATCGATTTATCTCGGGATTTAGAAGAGTCGTAGAAGAAAAAGAAAAATTCCGTTGGTCCTCATTTTTCCTGCTCTATGACTTTGAAACATCACCCAAGTATGCATCGTAGAAGAAAAAGAAAAATTCCGTTGGTCCTCATTTTTCCTGCTCTATGACTTTGAAACATCACCCAAGTAAGCTTCCGTTAGTCCTTATTTTTCCTGCTCTATGACTTTGAAACATCACCCAAGTAAGCGCAACTGATCTATTTTCCAATCTTTGGTGATATAGGGTTGTTCATTTTTCCTGCTCCATGACTTTGAAACATCACCCAAGTAAGCGCAACTGATCTATTATAGCTTTTATTTGGCGAAAAATAAACAAAAATATTTTACTTAAAGGGGCACACCGATAGTTCAGTAGTAACGCGGTTGTTTGCCATAAAGAACGTTCCGGGTTCGATGCCCACAATGGGTTATTTTCCGATGATGGGTATGCTACGACACAAACCACATGAGTCTAATGTATAGCAGTTTTGTTTTATAGCTACGACTGACAAACGATAAATCTTTTCCTCTTTCTCCATCTCTGCACGTAGAGTGAAAAGCTCGTGGAATACCCCATAGGGTGGATTTCACCAATATTTTTTCAGCCCTTAGAAGGCCTGTTAAGATCATGTTACACCAAGCGCGCATCGTTTGCAAACAATGCGCGCTTGGTGTAACATTACCTTTAGCTTTTGTAGAAAAACCGACAGCAGCCGGATCAACTCCGCGCACACACGAACGCTGTTTGCAAGCCAATGTTTGTGGAAAAATGATTGCAAAAGTTTGCAAACGATGTGCTCTTGGTGTAACATTAGCTTTAAGCTAACAGCCTGTAACGTTCTATTTGACTTGTATAGGCTTAACACGGCTGTTGGTCCGCCACGCCACTGACAGACCCGGGTCTGACAGTGGCGTGTCGGACATTAGGGGGTGAAAAGTAGGTTGGTGAAACCCACCCCTAGTCTTTGTCTTCACCACTCCAAATTATACATTATCCCGAGATACCCTTTCCTACTCATTTCAATCGTCCAATCATTTTCAATCCCAACTCTGATGTCACAGGTTCTTTAGGCGGTGATGGTAGGGTACCGAACCTTATCTTAGGTACCGCTCGGTAATGGGACAACCGCCTCGAACTAATCACTTCCCCGGTAAGGGTGTCCCTCTGCAAACCATAAGTCTGTAGGATTTGCATACCAGGCAATCAAAAGTGGAGACGCCACAGCTATTGTTGCTGGCGGACAGGAGTGTATGAGCCAAGCACCTCATGTTATTAACATTAGGAACGGAATCAAGTTGAACGATGCCGAGATGAAGGACAGTATGGTGTTTGACGGACTGACTGATGCATTCCACAATATTCACATGGGTATCACTGCTGAGAATATTGCAAAGAAATGGAGCATTTCCCGCCTTGAACAAGATGAGTATGCTTACCAGTCTCAAGTGAAAACTGCCAAGGCTCAAGAAGGAGGCTATTTTGATGAAGAAATTGTACCTGTTGTAATCAGCACAAGGAAAGGAGATGTCGTTGTAGCTAAGGATGAATACCCCAAGGCCAATACAACTGTAGAAGCTCTACAAAAACTAAGACCTGTGTTCCAGAAGGATGGTACAGTGACTGCAGGCAATGCGTCTGGTATCAATGATGGAGCTGCAGCCGTGTTGTTGATGAGTTACAAAACAGCCCAGGCACGGAACATTCAACCTCTTGCTAGAATAGTAGCTATGAGTTCTGCCGGTGTAGAGCCTACCCTGATGGGCACAGGTCCTATCCCTGCTGTCAATGCTGTTCTGGCTAAGGCAGGTTGGAGTAAAGAGGAAGTAGGCTACTTTAATCGAGTAGCGACCAGTGGCGGGATTGCAAATCGAAGACAAGAGCGGTGATTGAGTAAATGGAAGACTTGTAATATTGTAATACCCACAAAAAAAGCTCTCTGCTTTACCACAAAGATTCATGATTTGATTTTTTTTCCCCCTGTAACTGCCAAGGTCTTATCGTCCCGAAATCGAAGAGAGAAGGAAGACAGGATAAAAGAAAGTCAGCTGTTCCGAAAACGAACATTATCCGTTCGGGATAAAATCCGCCCCAGGCGGGAATCGAACCCCTAGCCTAGCGCTTACAAGGCAGACGCGCTACCAATGAAGCTAAAATAAACTTCCTTATTATTAATATATCACATGCTAAAATAAACTTCCTTATTATTAATATATCACATGCTTGCTCCCTTATACACTTTTCTCTCTACAACTTTCACATTTTTCTGTCTCTCATATCGATAAGGAGAACCAAAAGGCAGATATATTGTGCAGAACTTCTTCTGCCTTTTGGTTCTCCTTATCGAGTTGACTCACAGAACTTATAATATATAATGACTGCTGAAACCCTCCAAGAGTCTCTCATATCCTCAGGTTTGCATATCTAGTTCGAGCGAGTTCGTGGACATATTCAGCTTGTTCTTCCTAGAGAAAGAAAGGGAATAAGTTTAATATTAGTTAGCCTTGCTAACTTGCTTTCTTCCAATAAATTTAGTGGTGAAGAATAGCATTGGCATTGTCTACCCATCATAGGTAGAACTAGATATACGTATGTCTTATGGTTATGAATCTCATCATCATCCTTCTTCTTCGTCTTTTCCCACGTTCAGACAAAGTCAGCATTTTGTATCAGCCTCACAATCAGCACTAGCTAGGGTGTTTGCTTTGGGCTGATATTTGGTTTTGGCTAGAAAAATATTGTGAGTGGATGCCCTTTGCACTTAACCTTTGCTATTTCTTTAGAAAGGGGAATTTCAGGCTGCTATCCTCCCTGTTTAAAGTCACCCAGCCCTCCCTGTTTAAAGTGGTTGAAAAAAGAAGGAAATTTTGAAAATTTAACGCGTATTTTATTTTGTGGCAATGTTGGAAAAAAGTGAAAATTTTTCCATTTCGTCCATTTTTTGTATTTTATTATTCACTTCCCCTCCTTTTCTTTTGGATATTTTTGGATTTGAGTGAAAAAATTTTCACCTCTGTTGGAAGAGAAAAAAACTTGTATCTATGAAAAAATGTACAAGAACTCACCTTGGTCATTAGGAGGTGCTGGTGATGTAAATATGTCCGGAAGTTCACTCGGATCTGTTGGAACATCCCTAGGGGGACTTGGTGGCACATACTTCTTATATCCGGGAAGATTGTTGCAAGCATAGGTTTCACATTCATCCAACTGTGATTGACCATCTGTCAGAAACTTTTTGTAATCCTGATTACTCGCCTCAAGTTCTTTGATTTCATCTTCCAGCAACTTTGAGATCTCTTCTTGTTCTTCCTAGAGAAAGAAAGGGAATAAGTTTAATATTAGTTAGCCTTGCTAACTTGCTTTCTTCCAATAAATTTAGTGGTGAAGAATATCATTGGCATTGTCTACCTATCATAGGTAGAGGTACATATAGGTACCTATGTCTTATGAATCTCATCATCACCATCATCTTCTTCTTCCTTGTCTTTTCCCACGTTCAGACAAAGTCAGCATTTTTTGTCAGCCTCACAATCAGCACTAGCTAGGGTGTTTGCTTTGGGCCGATATTAGGTTTTGGCTAGAAAAATATTATGAGTGGATGGCCCATGCACTCAACCTTTGCTATTTCTTTAGAAAGAGGAATTTCAGGCTGCTATCTTCCCTGTTTAAAGTGGTTGAAAAAAGAAGGAAATTTTGAAAATTTATTAAACCTTTTCTCATCAGAACAACACTCAAACTTACCACCATCTCATCCATTTCTTTCATTAGATTGTTCACAATTTTCTCTGCCTCCTGAGCTGGTTCATTGTTATGGTTAAATCCTATGAGATATGGCTTTTCCAACTTTGATTCTATGTATTTGATTTTCTCGTCGATTGCACGAGCAATCAAAATCAAATCACTTTCCATGATGCTGCTTTTCTTGTGCTGATTCTTGTTATATCATCTGAAAAGACTAACAAAATGAGGTTTTTTTTTAAGTAAGCATAGCCTATGCCCAGAAAAAAAGCTTGGAATCAATTTATTAAACAAATGAATATGAACATCCAGGTTTTATTAACATAGGTCCCATCATTTTGCCTTGACTAGTTTGTTGTTCATCCCTTTGTTGTCTGATAATTGCAGAATATTTAATCCAATTTATGTGAAAGGGGCATTCTAATTGAGGTGTTCAATTCACGCAACCATGAAGCTTTAGGTTTTTTTTAGAGCTACACCAAAGTTTATTGCTCTAAAAGTCCTAAATAAAATTTTGAATTATGGCTTCCCTGAAATTGATTTAATTAGTTCTTGATCTTGAAGAACGTAACAGACTAGAGTCTCCTTCTCCTTCTTGGATTTGATCAAGTTCAAGCTTAATTAATTCTTCGTGTGTGAATAAACTGGTTTTCTACTTACATACGTCCAACTGTCCAAGTTTGTTTTGTTCCTTTCAGATTCAGTTTTATTTTAACTTTATTAATTTAATTTTTACTTTTTTATTCCACTTTTGGCCATTTTCATTTTCCGTTTTTGTTCAAAAATTTGAAATAGCATGCGAAAAATGTATTTGAGCTTTTCTCAACATCCGCTAGAGCGCGTCAAAAATTGGGATAAGGAAAGAGCATCGTGTGCACTGACCTTTTACACGTTGATAAAAAAAGTTGGCACGAAAATTTAAATTTGAAGAAGTGCACTGTTATCAGATCAAAGTCAGACATCAGACTTTAGAGGGGTTTTCCGATTTTCCTCATTTTCTAGAAGTGTTTTGATTTTATTTCAAGTTTTTCCATTATTTCAAACTCCATTGCTCTGGGAAATTTACAAGTTGTCAGTTTACGTAAGAAAATCTTCATAGTTTTTTCCCTGAGTCACATAGATATCAGGTTTTCCCCATCTTGATCTCAATCTCCAAGTAAGAACAATCTAATTTGAAGACTCTACAATCTCATCACACAGAAGTGTAAGTAACAAATTTACAGGTCCAATAACAACTGGTAGTCATAATTGTTATTTATTAGCTCTCAAAAAACACTTTTGTATGTTCCAAGTGTGAACACTTTGTGTTTGTCTGAAATAATGTGTCAAAGATGAAACAGGAATCTAGGTACCTACCTATTTAAAAACACATTTCTAATAATTACTTATCCAAGTGTTTTACATTTTTTACAAAGGAGATGTAATTCTTCTGATAATCTGGTTCATATTTGTTACAGGTTTCACAAGATCTACCATGGTTCTCTCTGACAATGATGTTGTGATTGTATCCGGTAGGTACCTATTTAAAAACACATTTCTAATAATTACTTATCCAAGTGTTTTACATTTTTTACAAAGGAGATGTGATTCTTCTGACAATCTGGTTCATATTTGTTACAGGTTTCACAAGATCTACCATGGTTCTCTCTGACAATGATGTTGTGATTGTATCCGCAGCCAGAACTCCTATCGGCAGTTTTCTAGGATCCCTCTCTGAGTTAAAAGCCCATGATCTTGGCAGCACAGCAATCAAAGAAGTGTTGAAACGGGCTAATGTTCTGCCCAATGAAATTTCTGAGGTTATTTTAGGCCAAGCTCTGACTGCTGGTCAAGGGCAAAACCCAGCCAGACAAGCATCTATCAAGGCAAACATTCCTAATGAAGTCCCTGCATCTCTTGTTAACATGCTGTGTGGCTCGGGACTTAAGTCTGTAACCCTAACATCAAGGCAACAAGTCCTCTTGACATTACATTGGCTGGGCAATGGTGCTCAGTACCACATAACCGCTGATGCTCATGGGGTTTTAGTTATAATACATGATAGTGTTGTTTATAATTTAAGTTACTTAATTGAACTTAATTTTATTTTTTATTGAACTTATTTTTAACAATGAACAACTTACTAAATCCTCTATGGAGTGATAGTGAGGAGGATGGACCCCAAGAAGAGGGAATAAGACATCAAGTTTTTCGGGCCAGAGTAAATTTCAATACAGCAAATGATTTCATTTTTGTTGAGAGGTTCAGGGTTTCAAGGGATGTGGTGGAACAAATTTTAACTACAGTTTCACCCTTCCTTGAACACCCAACCAACAGAAGGCATGCCCTAACATCAAGGCAACAAGTCCTCTTGACATTACATTGGCTGGGCAAAGATCCCTCTCGCATTTTTAATGCAGATGAGAGTTCTTTCCAAACATGTCCAAAAACTGGGAAAGTTCTTGGTCCCATATCGTTCGACAACTTTTATGAGATCAAGTCTGGCAATGAAAAAGAGGCAATTACACTCATGGGGTTTCAAAGTCAACAGTACAACGTACTGTGCATAAAGTAAGTACTTACTGAGATAAGATAGATACATGTTAATTAAGGGGCTCAGAAGTAAAATGATCTAGGTATGTTACATTTTTGGTCAAATTGAGTTATGTACATACTACATATATAGGATGTAGTGAACACTAGACAATGGGAGCCGGGTGTGTATTCCAAACAATTTTATCATCTTTTCTAACATTTTATTGTGTGCCACTTTTTTTTTTTTTTTTTTTTTTTTTTCGGTTTGTTGGGTGTGGGGTTGGGTACCATTTTCCAAGGT
>NW_007378777.1:97238-98044 GCF_000475195.1 Diaphorina citri
CACCATAATCAAATTAAATAAAAAAAGGACGAAAAGTGGTAGAAAAATTTTTCCTTTTTTTTTTTTTTTTTTTTTTTTTTTTTTTTTTTTTTTTTTTTCAATCCTAAAAAGAGGGGTTCTTCAGTCAGCTTCTCGCATAAAACTCACCCAGCCTAAATGGGACTGGGAAAAGCCAGCAGTATAAGATTGCCCAGATAGTCAACCATCCGGATATCAACCACGCGCTGCTCAACTTCAGTCATCTATTGAGAACTGGTGCACCATTCAACAAACCGCCAGCCTAGTTAGCTTGGAGATAGCGCGTCTGCGTTGCTAGCGCTAGGTCGCGGGTTCGATTCCCGCCTGGGGCGTATCGTATTTTATCCTAAACGGATAAGGTTCGTTCTCGGAACGGACGGCTGGCTTTCTCCTATCCTGCCTTCCTTCTCTCTTCGATTTCAGGGCGATAAGACCTCAGTAGTTCCCTCCATCAAACCTCTTGAAAAAAAAAAAAAAATGATCTTAACATGGAATCTTATATTTGAAAGTTATTAAAAAGGACGAAACCACCATAATAAATTAAAATAAAAAAAAGGACGTACATAAATAAAATACCCCTTTATTAAACCTTTTCACATTAGGGATGGGATATTCGACTCTTTTTGAATATTCGAATACCACGATTCAATTCTTTTCAAATATTCGACTCAAAGAATCGACTCTAAAAGAATCGCGATTCTTTTGTAGGCGGGGAGACTAAAATGGGGAATGAAAAAACAAAACTAAAAACAACTAAAATTGTAGTTGTACAGGGCACGGCAACGTAG